>NW_016158661.1:0-26526 GCF_001687245.7 Rhagoletis zephyria
GCAGCACTACACAGGAGCAGCAAGTGAATATAGTTGCGTTGAGTGGTTGCCAATTAATGTTGTTGTTATTATTTTTCACTATTTTTTCTTTATTTTATTTTTTTCTGAGTGAGTGTGCTACTGTGCTTTGCTGCTGTTTGTTTTTCTTGTTTTTTGTAATGTTTTCTTTAGCTGCGCAGAGAAAATGAAATCAAAAGTAGGAAAACTGCAAAAATGTAATAAATAAATATAAATAAAATTACGGGGAAACATAAAAAAGTGTGAGAATGGAAAAGTAGACTCTGCAAACTGACAGAATAACAAAACGTGGATGACCTGACTAGATGTGTTTTTTTTTGTATTGCTGCTGCTCTCATTCTTAATGCTGACACTTTTAAATTGTTTCTCTTGATTTAAAAAAGTGCATTACAATTTGCTGCTCTTTACTCATCACCTGCCTACAAACATAACTGCATACATACATATGTATATGTCAAAGCTTCCTACTCATACATATATACCTACACATATTAATATAGATTTAGTACACAAATATATGTATATTCCACGCAAATTTCTCTGACCTATTTACGTTTTTATTTATTGCAGGATGACCGGTGGCGTATGAGTGACATAGAAAAGTTCCATGCAGATTCTGCGAAAAATATTGGCAAAGTTCATAAAAGGTATACCTTTTACATATTTTATAGAAATATTTACAAAAATGAAATGTTGGACAGGGTGAAGTCTCAGTTATTATGTCTGGCGACTTGAATGCCGGCGACACCGTGTATTATCTTAGGTTTTTTAAGCTTTTTAAGATGAACAAATTTACTACGACAAAAAAAAAAGTGAAATTTATTTCAAAGTGATTGGCATATTGTTTAAGTGAAATATTTATCTTCATAACAAACGATTCTCACGGCCGAGACTGCTGATGATTCCACAGAAACAAACATCAGCAAATGGCATTTCCTCTTACACTACTCAGCTCATGCTGGTCCGCTCAGACTAATGATAATTGTCAGTAAAGTGAAAAGCATTCTGTCTGCCATACTGCTCGAGACTCTCTCTTATTTTGTCCAGAGCAGTGTTCGGCAAAAACTCATACATTTAACCATTTCAATATATGAGAGTGTGGGTGTTGAGAGCACTGCTCACAGTCGTACTTAACAGAACCGCTCTGCATTATTCCGATCGCGAAAACATATAAAAATATGCATACTCACAAGTGACGCTGCACAGTGGCCTGTGGGTGGCAGAAAGTCTACGTTTCGATATGTCTTAAAATATCCGATTAATTGGCTGTCTGGATTCAAGATATACATGTTATGAAAAAAATGGAACTTGTAGCATTCAAACGGCACAGGAAGTCGGTGTTATATGAATTATATTTCTATGCAAGAATTTCAATGAACCTTTCAAGGACCCAACAGTGGTGTTGAAAAATCTGTTGTTATTGAATTTGTCCTTGTTTTTAATGCCAATTTTAATAGTATGAAGGAGTTGTTCCATAACAGGTTTTCATATTTTTTCTAAGGTGAGGTGAGTTAACGTGAGTTAGGATGAGTCGAGTTGAGATGGGTTAAGGCGAGTTGTGGTCAATTGAGTTGGAGTGAAGTGAGTTAAGGTGAGTTGAATTGTGTTTAAGTGAGGAGAGGTGAGTTGAGGTGAGATGAGGAAAGTTGAGTTGAGATGAGTTGAGGTAAGTATAGGTGGGCTGAGTTGAGGTGAGTTGAGCATTCATATAGAAGGCATCTCCGCCTCCAACCATTTTCGTTGCATCCGCCTTATTGATTTTTCAATTCATTACCGCCACCAAAGAAGTTGCATTTGAAAAATTGGACATATGTATGTATGCTACTTATAAATCTTTAGTTAATGAAAATTTTTCGAATTCTTACAAAGGCATAGTCTCTAAAATAAATACTCTGGGTTCGCACCCGCATACGTGTAACTTTATATAACACTTAAACGCATAAATTAGACAAATCATTTTTTGTATTATATTCAGATCTCTTACGTGTAGCCCATACATATGTATACACCTTTTATGTATATAGAATGGAGTTCAAAGATTCCTAACAATAAATGTGAGCACCAAAAGATGTCGACTCTTAGTGTGCATTTATGTATAGCATGATATTTTGCCTTCCATTTTTCCATGTTTACTATTATTTAGTACAATTGAATGCCAATTTCATGCTAACATTTTGCAAGTAAGTACTATCGATAAGGCTGACATGAGGATATTAAGGCAAATTGTTTTCAACACAGCAAGCATGTATACACACATACATACATATCTATGCATGTAAATAGTATGTATGTGAGTAGTAAAGACGATGGAAGAGTTGATATGACTTCCATTCCATGCGTCAGAGTGATTCTTATCGTTATGAGGCAATTTATATACATGCATACATATTTACATACATGGATGCTCCTTACTAATACACAAATTTTTTGCAAATGTTCTCGCACACACATACGCAGCAGCATATGCACATCTGTTCATACACGTGTGTTCACATGTACATATGTCTATTTGCTTGCATGAGTGTTTTAGTGAAGCTGTTTGTGCATTCTCCTTGCATTTTTGCCTCTTTCATATGTCGGTTTTGTATACCAAGAAGAAGAAGTATAGAAGTTACAAGTGGCATTAAGAAGCATTTTAAGCGCCTGCAAGAAAACTTTTTAATTTTATTGTCTTCTTTTACATATCACTCCTTTCTTTCTTGACTTTGTGAACTAGCTAGCATGCGTGAAAAAGCAGATAACTCAAAAATAGTGGTCAAAGTAAAAATAGTGAGCAAATGTTTGCTAAAGTATGTACGTGTGACATTTTCTACAATCAGACCACAAATATGTTGTTAAGTATAAATAAATTAGCTTTTTTTGTGAAAAAATTATGTTAGAAAATAATTAAAATAAATTTATTGGTGCAAAACGGAAGTAAATAAGTATTTATTCCAAATTTTAAATACAAGGAAGAAATATTTCAATCAATTGATTCAAATTATATTGAAACTAAACTTATGTAGGCAGTTTAGAACAGACATGGCCTACCGCGAAAACCATTTAGATCGGTGCTTTATAAGGTAGTATATCTTCCATTCCACTAATTGTTCAGATATGAGTTTTTGTTATATAACGCCTACATTATTGTGTGCGNCTAAATTTATTGATGCAAAACGGAAATAAATAAATATTTATTCCAAATTTGAAATACAAGGAAGAAATATTTCAATCAATTGATTCAAATTATATTGAAACTAAACTTATGTAGGCAGTTTAGAACAGACATGGCCTACCGCGAAAACCATTTAGATCGGTGCTTTATAAGGTAGTATATCTTCCATTCCACTAATTGTTCAGATATGAGTTTTTGTTATATAACGCCTACATTATTGTGTGCGGTGAAGGTAAAATATTTTTTTTTTAAACTCCCCAACAACTAAACTACAATGCAATAATAGGTTGAAGTAAAATGTTCTGATGTTCGTTAAAGGTATGAAACCTTCGGCATACGTACCATTTTTTTTTTATTATGACACCTTTGCATTAAATGAGCGATATGTATGCATNAAGTAAAATGTTCTGATGTTCGTTAAAGGTATGAAACCTTCGGCATACGTACCATTTTTTTTTTTATTATGACACCTTTGCATTAAATGAGCGATATGTATGCATATATTTTAGTTTAATGTCAATGGTATTTTTTAATTTTATTTCACATAAACGGAAAAAGTTAATTTACATACATTTTGGAAATGTGTCAATTCTTTTTCAAAATAATTTGATGTAAAAATGTAAAGACACTACCTTTTAATATTTCAATTGACAAATTAACTAAGTCAAATTTTATTTTAAAACAGGCAGCAACCTTCAACAAAAATAATATATGTGGGAAGTTTTATTTAACTTATTTCGTTTGGCACCTGCGTTTTAATATTTCATTTAATCGCTCATTGTATTGAACTGGAAATTCTGAACTATTAGCAACATCTAGCCGTTAGGATGGAAGGACGTTACGGTTCTAGGATTAAACAGTATAGGTATCTAAAGCTCTCAAGAAAATTGTGAATAAATATAAAAGATCATTGGGATCTTATTGTGCTAATGTTATATTTTTTAATAAATGAAATGAAAATGAAATGAAATGAAATAAATATTAGTTGTCATTATTTCTGTTCCTTCAAATGTCACTTTGCATTTGCTTTAAACTTTGTTGAAGAAATAAATATACGAGCCAAGGCACATTAAACAGGTGGTATCAGTAGAGCAAAAACAACATTTGCGTGTATTTTGTTGTTGCTTCTGGTATCGAAAGTGTCAAAAACTGTTCTGAATTTTTTCTTCTAAATCAAAGCGTGCCATGTGAAATACAAAAAATTATAAAAAATAAAAAATTGAAATTGGAAAAAATAAAAATTGATGAACTTTCTTTCCTAGTAAATTTGTTTGCTTCTCGAAGCATTGATCCATCCTTTGCAAGGCCCAGTAATCAGCGGTCGTGCTGCCGAGTTGGGCGAACGTTCCAAAAGCTGCTATTCAATCGCTTGTTTTGTATGAAAAAGGTTTCACAAGCAAATGGATTTTAACAATTCAGAATTTTTGTGAGAAAAAATTAAAAATATTTGACATTTTCGAGACCCAATAATTTGAAAATAAATCAAATCAGCTGCTCTACTGATACTACCTGTTCAATGTACCTTGATACGAGCATTTTTTTCTTCAGAGCTATCAACTGATTTAAGAAATTTTGATAGAAGAGGATATCTTTTCCATTACCTGAACGTCGGTTATACGAGTATAGTAGCATACAAATATTCTATATTTTCGATTTTTTCTTTGGTGACTACCAGTAAATACAATTGCTTTCTTATTCCATGAAAAGGTTAAATAGCGTACATGCGTCGATAAAAAATTGATGATTATGGCAAAAACCGATATTCACATAAGATATATGTTGTATGTATATACACTTTTGGAAATACCTTTAGACATTATTTAACCCATTAAGATAACGTTTTTCTTCTCCGTTTGTACAGCATGCCGACTCCAACATTTAAGAGCCACTGTTGCCAGTTTTATCGCGCACCAACATCATTGGCCAAGTCAACAACAGGCGATAGCCACACAGCGGTGGTAGCAGCAGCAATAACAACAACTAAAAACAACAACAACAACATAAGCTAGATTAGCTTTGCAACTCAATTCGATTGGATTCTATTAAATTGTAAATTTTATCAACGCATAAAAATCGCCAATGCAATCGAATATATGTATCGAAGTGAGTTGATTGCCTACATCCTGGCAAGCGTTTTCCACGCGCCTCTCACCCATCTTCACAATTTAGTAGTTTAGCAGCCTATACTGCTTTGTTAATATATACCTACGTTTAATAGCTGCGGGTGTGCTGAAGTTCTTTCTAACAACGCCATTGAAGCTGTGGCTGAAATTGAGTTGTGCGGCGGAAACGGAGTGATTGACCGTCGATGCGTCGCAGGGGTGATTTCGCAAAAGCGAAACAGTAAAGAATACAAAATACTCTACAGCTATCCTTAGCTAAAGGCGGAAGCGTGTACCAGACACGCATGCTGCACATATATTTTCTTTTAATGCTTTACAGCGACTTGTTTGTTTGTTTGTTGTGGCACTGCTGTGTTGTTGTTTTTGCCTGCTACTGCTGCTCTTTTTGCTCAGCCATTTGATTTTCTTATAACTTCATTTAGTTCCTTTCGCTCGTATTTTTTATTTACTTTTTTATTTTTGTTGCTAAAATGTCTAAACAAAAGCAAGGGGAGGAGGGAGGTTGCCGTGCTTGGCTATTGAGAAATAAGAAAATATGTGTTTCCAATTTAATAGAAAACCATTTGCCGGCAAGACGTCACTTACCTACTCTTATATATATTTTTTGCTTTAACTTATTTTGCGCTGTCCTTTTTTATATAAGTAGTGCTTTGCGTCTATGGCTCGTGTATACATACATACACATGTAAGCAAGTAAAGGTGGTGTATATACATACATATGTAGGTGTACGGCAGAGTACGTGACCCGTTTCGTATTTAATTAAATTGCAGCATTTTTCATTAGTATGTCTATTGCGGTATCCCGTAACGCACTTATAGCCATGAGAGAGAATGAAGAATTATATATTTAGTGGCCCCTTCGACCTGGGGAGTAATTTGAATGAAGAAGTCATTGTAAAAGATGTTGTATGTATCGGAATCTTTAAAATATTGATAAAACAGATTATTAAGGGTACTTGAAAGGAGTACAAATACTACTTATAACGGCATTCAAAGACTCGAAAATTACTGAACCAATTGAATTCAAATCAACAGGATATGTTTGTACTGGTGTCCGTTGTGCATTGGGCAAAAGTATTGCCAACAGATGGCACTGAATTCTAAATATCTTTAAAATCCGTATTTAAAGTCTGATGTAGGTGCCACTGGAGCCAGGATATCTGTTAGTCCTATCGAAATGTGTTGCAAACATAATGTGACCAACCGTACTTCATGCACTTCGTGCTTCGCAGTGCAGTCAAACGTACTTCTTTGCAATATTTTGTACTTCAGGTCCACTTACAAGCAAGAAATGTACGTAAATACTCGACCATATGTATGTATGTACGAGTATGTGGATAAATATATACATAGATACAAACTTTACGTTTTGTCACGTACACTCATATTTCCATAACTATTTATGGGAAAACTTATCATGTAAATGTTTGTTATTTATAGAAGGCCTTAAATCTTTTTGAAGAACTGGAAATATGCATATATATGTACGTGTCATGTCCCTAGTACATATTTACTTATGCTAATACATCGCAAATAATATTTCTGAAATTCTTCAGTGAACTACTTAAAAGAATAAGAAAAAATAAATAAGTAATATTTTTTTTTTTTTAATTTTAATGCAAATTTCTTACAGGACCATCACTCATATATACAGTCAAATATGCATGCGATTATAAACTAAGTAAAATATATTAAAATGATGGGTACTTTTGGCATATGTTGTTACCAAAGTTAGAAGATTGTTCATACAAATTTTGTTAAACAAATAAATTTCTATGTTTAAACATGCATTTCCTGGAAATTATAAACTTATTTACTTCCAACTAACCTTAATTATTTTAATTTGGTTTTCTAATTTAAAATACATACATTTTTTCAAGAAAACCCTTTTCAATGAAGCTTTTAAAAAAATGCAGGCGATCACAGGTTTTGGTGATAACGCCATTTGGTAGTCCAAATATTATTGTACCATATTCACAAAAAAAGTGAGCTCACGTGCACTAACATAAAAGTCCTATATTAGAAGTAAGCTCTCTCATTCATCACTCGTGAGAGAAAGCACTTGTATTTGATTTAGCTCGCGTCGCTCCAACAGTCGCAATGGCCGATTGAGCAAAGCACAAGCGTGTCGCTCGACAGATCCGAGTTCGAGTCCTAGAGCTGCGGTTTTTTCTTTTATTGCTCAGTTTGTTTCATTTTTAAACTAATGTTCTTTTAATTTTTAGATCTTATTTTTTTATAAAGAAAAATACAAATTTTTTATTTTATTTAATTTTTAAAAGTACGTATATTTTTATGTAATTGTTTTCTTTATTTAATTTTTGGATGTTACTCTTTTTCTATTTCTATGTTATTCTTTTCTATTTTTTGTTTTATCAAATATTTAAATTTTACCTTTATGCCTTAAATTTTTATTCTTCGTTTAGTTTAATTACTTAATTTTTAAATACTTTTTTAATTTTTTTTTTAACTTTAATTATTATTTTTGGTTTATTTTTTTGTTTTATTTTTGGATTTTGTTTTAGGAACAGAATTTTTGTAATATTTCANTTATTTCCATTTTATTTATTTTTAATTTTATTTATTTTATTTAATGGCCATTCCATTGTGACTGGTTGGACATTTTACCCCAGAATGTGATCAATTGTGAGTTTTAGCAATGTCGTCGGAACTTATACAACAGCAAAATATTGATTTATCCTTATGAGTTTTTATTGATTTAAGAACATTTTTTCAAATTTAATTAATTTTTAAAATCGTATTGCCAAAACTTCTACTACTCTCTGCTACTTATAAAATACTGGTATTTACCTGGGTATTTACTCAGTATTTTCTGGTAAGGATCTTTCTGTCTATGTTACCCACACATATATAAATTTTCAAGTCTTTGATATAATAAATCTGTATACATGGTACCGTTGTTGTTATCTCCTCCAACTTATATTGTCGTCCGTCCGAGGAATGTTCTCACTATCAATGCCCTACATTCGCAATAACTTTTAGAATGACCACAACAGCCTTGGCTTGAATAGTTGTGCTGCTTGAAAAGATGACTGGACGGACTGACTCTAAAGTGAATTGCTTACAGCTACTTTTTAATATGAACATATACACATATAAAAATATGCGCACGTACATATATATGTATCTAATAGTATGGTGGCTGCTTCTGCTTCAAATGAAAATGATTGGTCGACTTGATTGTCCATTGGTTCGGTTTGCTTGTCCACTTAAATGTTTGCTGTATGCATGAGTATTTAGATATGTACTTAGTTGTTGTGGTGGTTGTTGGTAAATAGCTTTCGTCTTTGATAGTTAGTTGGTTGGCTTATGCGGTCGCTTGGTTAGTTAGTTCGTTGCATGCCTAGCTGCCTGGCTGGCTGCCTGGCTAGCTGACTGGCTGAGTAACAGTCGGGCGCTGTTGTACTCAATCTCTCCAATAGTCACCTGTTGTTGTTTATTGCCAAGCCGTAGTACTACGGGGCGTATACGCAACGTCTGCTCAAGTGACACTTTCGTTCTTAATTTGTTTGGTGGCTTGGCGCCAATGTGGCTTCGATGTTCGAATATATATGTATGTATATATGTGAAGGTTCCAACATTCTTTGGTTTATGTATTGGTGTACGTAAACACTTGAACTGTGTGCGAGTGCTCCCAAATGGGTGCCAGTGGTTGGGTCGATCAATTTGTTTGTCACCGTTTTTTACTTGTTTATTTGTCTCGCTGCAAATGATGACAAGCTTAGAATATGCAAAACAAGAAAAAAACAAATCCAGAAAATTATTTTCAGTTCACATACTAGCGCACAACAACAGTGTTGTTTATTGGTGCAATAAAGGCGGCGACGTCACACGCCTGCAATGCAATGAACTTTGAAGGTTTTCCTCTGTTGCTCACAGCAGCAATTGCAAAATGTGGGTACTATGACTTGTGAAATATATTCAAATACAAACACACTCGCTCCTACTTATCTACTAAATATTCGATTTTATTATTTGTTGCACGCACTCGTGTGTTGCAAATATGCTACATTTGCATGAATCGAAGTGGTGTGTAATTGCGCGTAATGGCAATCAGCTGTCAGCGTATTAAATATTTGTGCCAGACAGTTGAACGAGCCAGCAAATTCCACTTTCAATGCAAATTTCCAATGACATTTGAGTGTAGAAAAATATTTTCAAATATAAATTTTTTGCGACATAAAAAAAAAACAACAACAACGCTAAATATGTTTTATCCTTGGTGCGTTTTGTGACAGAGGAAAGTGTACGTATATTATGTTTGATTTAGCTTCGAGAGACTCTCTTTCGATTTCAGAAATGAGGCGCATGGATGCATATAAATATATATAAATGTTTTTATTATTATTACTATTTCAGTAGTAAACTCCTGCTAAATGAGTAAATTTCCCTGATCTGTTGAAAATTAAGAAACAAAAAAAATTAATAAGAAGCTTTAATTTTTGTCTATGGAAACTTTTTCTCTATACTTAATTACTTTACACAAATCACAAGGACCAATCCCAGCACTCATAATTTTAAATATTTTTTTTTTTAGCATTTTTGTGAAGATTACATCAGCCTAATTTTGAATGTAAACGAAAGCGTGTAGTATATGTTTTACAATCCAAAAACATCTTTCCTGAAAACTAAGTATTTTGACTGAATTTCAATTTTGTCGACACAAAGGTAAATTAAAGGAATTTTTATGCAATGATAGTTACAAAGACCTTAGAATTTATACACTAGATTATTATACATATATTATTCACAATTGATCACATTATGGAGTCAAATGTCTCACCAGTCGCAAAGGAATCTCCCCACTGTATAAATAGTTTTTTATAACCTAGCGGCATTTTTTTCTTTAAAACAATTATTGAGAATAAACCTGAACGTAAACTTTTTCAATGAAACCACAAACTAAAAAGTGACCGTTTTAGCCACATCGGTCGTCAAGGGGTACGATTTTCTTATGCGAAATTTTGGGAAATCATATGCCAATCAATAATTATTTTTTCTCAAAAAATTGGTCAAATTGCCCGCAGTGCAATAGCAATAGAGGTACCAAACGAATGAGAAAATTCTGTAGAATTGAACAAAATTAAACTTTTTGGTGAAAAATGTGGAGTAGGTATTGAAAATGTCCTTTGAAAACTTTATCATTGAGTACCCTTGAAAATTTCTAACAGTTTAAAAAAAAATACATATGTTAATGACTAAGAATTTCGCCATTTTAACTATATTAATAATAATAATAATAATTGGCCGAGCTTCTCATATGCCTCGCCCTCTTCTTTCGTCCGGCATTGGCACAGATGCGCCAAATGTTGAAGAATCCCGCTTTGAGGCGGATTCTGGCTAGACGTTCGTCCACCGGGTTTACAGCCAGTACTCGGCGGCGGAGTCTCTTTTCCACCACAAATCCAGCACCGAATTTGCGCTGCTTTACATGGCAACTGAAGTAGATATCGCAAGGCTTCAAGCTTACCTTGCATTGCCCCGTCCATCGAATTTCTTGAATGGCGATGATGCCAAACTTTGTCTTCGCGAGGACATCAACTAGCCGGGCAAAGGTGCCTTGCCCATTGAGGGTCCGGACATAAAAAGAAGGGGGTCTCATCCGAGGCCTGTTTTTCTCTCTCATTAGGCGGGTTTTTACGTGGCGAGATACAAACCTAGCTCACGCGAAGTCTTATGCCTTCTCACTTTAGCTCGCTCCTAAACGGCTATTTGTTCGCTAGCCAGAGTATACGTGGATACGTGGAAGTATCCAGACGTAGTGAGCTACGATTTGAACCGTAAGCACAATAATCACTCCCAGGTAGAACTGGGATACTATCGATAGTACCGTTATATACATACACTTGCATCCACTTGAATAGCGACAGGAAAAATCTGAATTTATTTTTTATATGGAAAAATCTTAACTTAAAATGTGTGCATCATTTTGCAATACTTCCGCGAAAATTTAAATTAGCTCCAAAAATCATTATTTGCATTTGAATTCATTTATGAGTTTTCACAGTCTTTGAAATATGTAATTAAAAAAAAAACCATTTCCATTTCCCTGCCCGTCAACGCTCAAGTTTACTAATAGCTTATTTTCTCAATACTTATTTTCAGCAAAGGCCATATATACCATTAGCCAACTCTCAGCCGCTCTCCCCGCACTCGTACTTTTCAAAAGCGTTGACTGATTAAAATTGATGAAAATTTCCGACTGTGCTGGAGTCGCACTGCTATTGCCTCGAGCATCTGCAAGTGTCATTACAATTAAAAGCGCTTAATTGCGCTACAATGAGGAGGAAAACAACTACAATAAAAACAACAGCGGCAATTGTTGGAAAATAAACCACAACAACAACAAGAAGAGAATAAGAAAATAAAATAACAGCAAATGCAATTGGAAATTAGGAATAAAGTGTAGAGCAGAGCAAAAAGCAAACAAATAGTGCCGGAAAAGTAGTGCGCCAGAAAGTGAAGGGAGAGAAGTAAAAGAAGAAGGCGAGTAGTGGGCGTGTAAAAGCATCAGCTAAATTGGACAGTTGAACGGTAAAGCAAAAACGGCGCAGCAGACGTGTAGACGCCGCCATGTTGCTGCCCACATCGTGCGGACCGGGGCCACCGCTTCCGCCGCCACCTCCACCGCCGCCGCCGCCGCCCCCAGCATCATCAGCAATGCTGGACGCCCATGCCAGCAAGCGCCATGAGTCACAAAAACGGGTGGAGAAACGTGAAAATTGTGAAAATGATGAAAATGTGACACAAAAACAGCAAAAGTCAATAGTAGGTGGGGGCGAAATAGAAATGAAGCGAATGAAACTAAAAACTGCAGCAGCAAGAGTAGAAACAGAGCAAGAGCCATTGGCCGGCAATGTTTTGGTTGAGAAAATAGCATTCAAGTCAGTGGGTATAGGCGAGCGCAACGTTGCTGTTGCTGATGCTGATGCTGATGCTGATTTTAGCATAACAGCAACAACAGGAAATGCTCCAGCAGCATCATCAACAACAATCGGCAATTGTGTTGCATTTATTGAGAAAAGCGTTGTTGACAAAAGCAAAAACAGTTGGTCAATTTTAAAATTACCAATGATGCTCACAGCAGCACTGACAACAGCAACAAAAACTCTAACAATGCCAGTGGCGAAAGAAGCAACAAGAAAAATTGACTTGAAAACAAAAACAGCTACTGACAAAATAATAGTAACAGCAGACAAGAAGCGGGCAACAGTTGGCATTACAACAACTGCAACAAAAACATCGGCTACAAGCTCCGACATTCATTTAAATTCGGCCAGTTTAAAAGGTGCTGCAAAATTAACAACGCCAGCAGCAGCAACAACAACACCAACTACTAAATGGCTGCTAATGTGGCTAATGGTTTTTACTGTAATGGCCCAAGCGCCTCTACATCAAGCGGCTGCCGAGAAGAGCAAACACTGTGAGTATTCAAACATTTCAATTGACAATCAACAGAGATATCTATGCAAGTATGAGTAGTAAACTCTAAAATATAAATTTTTTTTTGAATTATAAAAATTTTAAAACATAGAAAAAAAATATAATATTAATTATTTAATCCATTAGTGATAAATTACACAGTCCAACAAACTCACAAAAACTTTATAGGTATTATGAAAGGGGATGTGTCCGTGTTCAACTTTACCGAAAACAACACTAGACCACAGGGTATTCGTTTTTTTTCTTTTGTTAGGAAGGATTAAGGTTTTGTCATTTCGTCCGAAAGTGAAATTATTGAGAGACGAGCTGGGAAACTGAACGTTGGTTAGCGCGGAGTTCTTTAAGCTTCATTTAGATGTATTTTCCATGCAACATGGACCATGAGACACCTCTTAAATAGGCATTGCTTCTGTGAAGCCCTTCCATTCAGTGGGATCAATTTTAGTCAAAATTCTGAGGCAGCTGATTGATTTGCACACTTATTCATACATAAAGACTTTACTGTAGTGGTGCCTTTCTGGAAATCGAAGGTCCTTTTTATAATTTTCTGCTAGTAGAGCTGTGTAATAGCTGAAATACAATGCCGGCGAACGGCGAACTCACCACAGCGAAATTCGCGCTGTCAAAATTAGAACACCCGCAAGCATATGAAATTGAACACAGCCAAAGCGAAATGCGAAGTTCGCTTGGCGGCGTTTCATGGCGATAGATTTATTTCTATCGCCCTGCTGGGCGATGACAGCTGTGCGTGCCAAAGGTGGCCGTATTTGTTTTTTGCTTTCAAAGTTTTAAAAGAAAACAACCTAAACACGATTTTTTTTTGTTGTTTGAAAAATATAGTTGTGGATTCGTTAAATCTGGCTTGAAACAAATTATTNGGGCGAACGGTGAACGACAGCATCGCCCAATTCGGCGAAGTTTGCCGTTCGCCGGTATTGTATTTCAAGCATAATGTCTGATGATGTGTAGCACGCTGCATTTTTGGAAAGAGGAAACTTTCTGGATACACTGTATTTTCTTAGCGAACTTCTAATAGTGGGAACGCTGTAAACCCTAACAAGACGGACCTCATCTAGTTCACGCGACTCTTCCGGCAATTGGACGCTGTCTTCGTGTTGATTTCGGTTTGTTTGGCTATCGCGAAAGCCAAACATTGGCGAAAGACTAAAGAAGGCTGATAATATAGATCTCATCGAGGCTAGACTGGCGCCAATCAACTTTCTTTCTCTACTCATGTCTTCACAAAGATCTGTACATAACGCACCATCAACCTTAACTGTATGCTCCTTATGTAAACTCGGCGAATGCTGGGCATGATCTTTCTGCCCAAGATGACCGTTAGACTTACAAAGGTCACAAACAAAGGTTAGGTTAAAAATGTACATAGGTCCCATTGAGATTACCGCGGTGAGACTACATAAAGGAACGGAATGCATATCTAATGGGTGAATAAATAGCAATATGCTGCTTGGCGGTCGACAGGGTGGAGTAATTTCAACACTTCTACCAGTTTTTGGAAGGCTGTGGTCTTACAGCTGGGAAGAGCTTTTAGGATCAACATTTGCCGCAACTTGCTTTCGCTATAACTTAGTAGTTATCCCGTTTGTCTTAAAGTTAAATTTGGCAAAAAATGACGGAAGTTTCTTACAAATATTCCTCTGCTACTTTGCCTTATAAAACAATAAAACCTGTAGATCTTCGTGTAAAATATAGAAGTACTGGACAGTCCGAATTTGCTCGCCCCCTACATAAATTCGACAATAAAATATATGTATATACTAAGGTAGTGTTGGATTTTAAAAATCTAATCCAATATGTGATACGATTTTTTTTTAATTCAACTTTTTGCTCGACACTTGATAATCTGGGAGTTTACGGCGTTGCTGGATTCGAATCTGGTTTAGTATTTTATAATTTCAGAATGACTGTTCCAAGATAAAGGACGATTAACTTTAAATTCAACATTTTTGCTCGAAATTGGAGACTCGGAGCTTTTCGGGATTTCTGAACTCAAACCTGGTGTCTAAATGGTGAATCCACATTTGATCTACCATTTAAAACGGAAAAGTTAATACCGAACATACATATGTACATGGCGTATGAGTAACATTCTCATCTCATCAGAGTAACTCATACGCCGTGTACGTACGTTCGATTTTAAGTTTTCCGTTATAAATTGTAGATCCAACGTGGATACTCGTACATATAGATATGTATAAGCTAGAAGGCATAATGCGTTTTTATTTCCTGAAAAAAAATAAATAAAAATAAACAATCACATTTTCGTAGGCAGTCAAAACAAAATAAAAATAACAGTTGTTGATTTTTGCAAAAAAAAAAATGAATATTTTAAACTACTGCGTGCTTTTATGTGCATATTGACATTTATTCACCCATTAGATATGCATTTTATGCGGCAAAATATTTATTGCTTCTAAAAATATCAATAAACTTTCCACGAATACACGTGTACGATAGCAGATAATCAAATTTTGTTTACCTTTTTCTGTCAAATCAACCAGAATGTAATTGACCACACAATTTTCCATAGATATCAATATAATACATATAAATTTACATATATGTACATATGTATTTTCCTGACGGGTTTGGGCCGCACCTCACCAACAATTTTTTTTTTTTTTTAGTTTTAAGAATAGCTTTGAAGGAAAAACTAATTTTATGAAAAGTAAAGAAATGCGAGTAAAATCAATGGTTAGAAACGTTTAGCTTTTATTTTTTTTCACTGAGCATATTAGGCGTATTAGAAATATTTCACTTTCAGTGCATCGAACACGCGACCTTTGAAACATTTTGCCGCAATAAAACACCGTCGCCCACACTTATCCCTAGAAAACCAAGTTGAATTATTTGCACAGTTATTTAAGCAGAAATGTTGTATGTTCATATTTACACACATACATACATACATGCATACGCCTCAATACACCTGGCGCAGTTAATTTGCATACATAAATATTTTTGCCGCAGTTTCCCTGTCAAATTTAGCAAAATATTCGGTGAATAACAAAAATCAGATGTAGGCAAAAATATTTACAAACATAACTACTCATTTGTAAATACACATATGTACATACATATGTATGTAGTTGTTTTGTGGTGAAGTGATACATATTGCACTAATATGACATACAACTGAGGCACACATAACGCACGTTTAATAATACAGAGAAGTAATTCAAAATTTACGTTTTTCGGGATTTAATCATACAACTGATAGGCCCAAGATACAGTCGGCTGCCTGAAGGGACTTGGTAGTCGATTTCCTTACTACTAAATGTTTGACCATTGCGGCTTTAAAATAAATGAATCTTTGCCTACCCAAGGCTAGGCAGTGTTCGGAAGTCTCCTCGTCCTCAAGATAGATCTAGCATTCTGACTCTTTGATCATACCTATACGATGCATGTGAAATCGCAGTCGCTTGTGATCAGTCATAATCAACGTCGAAAATTATAAAAAATCAGCGCACGAAAATGTCCACGATTTGATTCGTTTATGATGAATGTGCCCAAGGAGTAAGGTGGCAAGCTTGGAAAATTGGGTAGAGATAGGTAAAATAAGGATAAGTTGTTTGACATTCCATTAGTCTTTTTAAAATGCTGTTGGGCAAAAATCTGACCTACCCAAGAAAAAAGCACTAAAATTCTAGATGCTATATCTAGCTAGATTATACTACTCTTCGATTCAGCTTTGATAAAAGATTTTCATGAAGCATCTCCGTGTAAAATGCTTGATTCTAGTTCCATTTCAATCTCCAGTGAAGGCTCTAGAGCATGGTGTCATAAGCTTGCGTATACCGGGGTACGGCGGATTCTTTCGAGCTGAAATAATAAGTATCAAGAAGATAGCGCTCTGCTCCATGAACTCTTCTGTAATAAAATAGGTACTCGATCACCGTCCATTCTTACAACCAGGCTGCGATTTAACGGTGCAATAATACCTCTTCGAAGGTAGAAATTCAACGTAGAATGGTTCTAAACAACTTGGCCATGCGATGCACTGGGTTCCCAATCACAGAAATATTCCGGAAAAAAGCATTGCGAAGGAGCAAAGAATTCTGACCAAAATGCCGGTAAGCAAACTATTTCAAAATAACATCATTCAAGAGGCCAATAGGTCCTAATTAGACGAGGGCACTTATAAAGCAACCAGGCTACTATGGCCGCAAATTGTCAGAAAAAAAATGGAAGAACTGTTCAGCCTCTCAAATGAGGACATTTCGAGGTCATGGCTTTTGTAACCGGTCATTGGCTATTTGGTAGGCACGCTTCGAGATTAGGAATATTCTCCCATGAATATTGCAGAAGTAGCAGAGACGAGGAAGAAGAAGAAACAGTTGAGCATTTTTTCTGTAGCTGCCCTGATTAAGCTAAGAGCAGAGAGGGCTGTCTAGGAAGACACTTTTTCGGCTCTATAACGGAAATATCCGGTGTAGCAATAAAACCAATCCTACGCTTCACAAGAGCTTCAAAATGGTTCTATGCAGAATAGTCACTGAGGTTTCCCGTGATTCACAGCGCTATCACAATGGATCTGCAAGGTGTAAATAAGTTGGTGATTGGACCGAATGCTACATGAACCTAGCTTAACCTAAACTATCCTCAAACGAGCTATGGACAAGATCTGTTTTCATTGAACAAGAATGCCACAAGTGGGCTGGTTTTATCAATGGATACTGTTCAGTGGGAATATATGGAGAGCGTAAGGGCGTATGACTTCTACCGCAGTTGCAGGAACGAGGAGAAGGTAAAGAGAATAGAGCACTTTCTCTGCCACTGCAACGCGAACATAATTTGAAACATCTCTATTACGATTTATCAGTGGATTTACAATCCTTGAGTCCTCTCTGAGAAAATAGGTAGATCCTTTGCACGGGAATGTAGATGGGGCACACATCGGGTTACGTTATTTATATAACATATTCAGGCAGAATCGGGGCCCTCAACATTCCGCATGGAGAGTGGCAGTCAACGTTACTTAAAGTAACCTATATTAAATCGCTGCCGCGAAGTATTACCCGTATTCTATAGAACAAAATAAACTTTGCAAAATCTTCACTCACTATTTTTTCTTCAATACTTTTTTTATTCATTAAGAATAGTGAATGTACTCGCCTCGACAAGGTTATGGCACGGAGTTTTCCAACTTATTTTTACACTGTGCATTGATGTATGATTTAGTTAAAAAAAAAGTACTTTCAACGATGAAATTTTGAAACAAAGGGCAATATAGATTTTTAGAAAAATAAATAAAGTCAAAGGACAGTACCATGAGAGAAAAGATTGTCCTTTGAAATATTGTACGGTTAGTCGCCGTATTTATAACATAAAATCCTTGTGAGTACTATACATGTTCGTACATGTTTTTTTTTTATAAATTCAAAGAACTTTTGTCGCTTCGCCGTAATACGTCAACAGATACACACCAACACCAATACATAAATAATACATTTTCTCAATACTAATTTTCCAATAGGTTAGTCCTTTGATTGGACTTTCATTTCTGTTATTTTTGTCCGACACAATTTGTATTATGGTTGCAGCATGTATCTAGTTGCCATTGTTGCTATTATTGTCCACTTTGTTATTATGCTGCCACAAAGCAACACAACATTCAAACGTATCCATATCAAGCAACACATAATATTGCGCACATAAAACATTAGCATTCGAAAGGCCTACGCACAAAAGTAGGTAACAAAAGGGAAAAATAACAAATATCAAATTTGTTTTTCCATCATACACAAACACACACACACACACCCATCGCCACTCACACGCATGCCTACGCACATTTGCAAATGCCCTGCAGTGAAAAACCGAACCAGGCAGTAAAAATACCAGTTCATTAACTAGTATGAGCGAAAGCGTTGGCCTACCAGTTCGACAATTTCGAACTAGGTATTTATGCGATCAGCGACATCTGCCTTTGAATGTTCAAAGTCAAAAATAAAACGTAATGAATTGCTTTCCTTACAAATGTCGGCTGTGGCATCTCGCGAAGACTACCGGAACTGGCTCTGAGGTTGCAGGTCCGCAGTCCGCCTGGAGGTGGTTAATATAATTACTTATTTCAGTTTAAATATAAATTTCAAATGCGAAAGCCTTATTTCGTTTGCGAAAAAACATACGTATCTATATAAAGAAATACTTGTGGCATAAAAATGAAATCAATAAAAAAGAATTTCTTATTAAGTAAAAAACTAAATGTTACAATAAAAAACCTAAATAACAATAAGTTAATTGAAATAACAAAAATATTTTTAAAGCAAGCTTTCTAAATGTGAACAAAAGCATAAATATTGGTTTACCAAATATATCGACTCCTGCGTACGCCACCTAACGGCAAAATTTTTAGAGGAGTTATACCTTTTCATGCTTTCTAAATAAGAACAAAATCGGATTATAAATACGGGGTTTTCAAATATTTTGACTCATGCGCCACCTATCGGATCTTTCGCATTGCATTGTGAGCCAGCTGTAAAGTTTCAAGTCCATTGGTTATCGGGAAGTTGGTCAAAAATTTATTGCAAGCTTTGCCCCTAGCAAACATACATGCATACATATATACATACATTCATACGTATATAAAGAAATACATATAGAGCAAGTTAAATAAAGGCTTGCAAAAAAAAATATTCCGACGAATTGATAACCTTCTCCTTTTTTGAAATCGGTAAAAAAAAAGAAAAAAATCCTCACCCAAGGACTTGAACCTCGGAACTCAGGAATGACACGTGCACTAGGCATGTCCGCCGATGCGACTGCTGGAGCACCGCGAGCAAAATGACATACTTATCCCTTTCACGGGGGAAAAAAAATTGGCCGACTATACTATCAAATGGTACGATACTACTAGTATTTATACTGGTAGATGCTGATGCATAGCCGGACAATTGACATCTCGCGGAGCAGTGCCATGTTACCAGTCGCTAATATTGAAGAAGGATAGAACTTGAACTAGTCGGGTTGAAATGCTAACTGCTAGCATTCTACTTCACAACTATTAGCTTTCCCTGCAGGGTGGTAGTTGACAACACAAATACAAAGTAGCAAATTCGCACACATTTACGACGCATGTTTACAAGGCATTTTGTGGCGCGCGGCTGCTCATGATTGTCGTTGTTGTTGTTTTTGTTGTTGCTTATGTTTGTAAATTACTTTTGCTCTTTGCTATATGCTGCGTAACACAGTTCATCACATGCCTACTTACATACATATATTGTACATCTTGTTTTGTCCGGCACAACCCCTTCCTTACTTCCCCCAACTGCATAGCTAGCCACGTTACGACTCGCCAGCCACATCGGCAAGCTTTGTTTCGTTCATCGTCTATGACATGCGGGCAAATTGCTGACAAGTGTGCTTTTTGTCATTTTATTGCATTAAATAAAATTGAATGGCTGGACAGTTGAATGCCTGAAATGATTCTACATGCGATTCCGGCATGTATGAGATGAGCGTTATGGTTGGTTGGTTGACCGCACAGTAGGGAAGAGAGAGAAAGGATGAGGAGAAAGAGAGCAGAAGCGTTTGCGCGGCTTACATGGGCGAGCCGATGGCGAAAAGACATACTATCATTTTTTTTTTTTAACTTGAAAGACCAGTAGGAACAAAAACGATGGTGGTGTATGCATTATTGGCAAAAGGTGACAGGCCTAAAGTTGCTTACATAGACCGAATTCGTCCCTGATATTGCCAGACTTATTTACGACTCTTCGCCGGAACCAGTCAAAAAGATCAGTGAAGTTTTCTAGTCTTTGTCGATAGCCTCCTCCAGGTATTGCAGATATCCTGGGCCGAGATGCCAGAGATACAGGTTTACAAGCGCTGTATATAAGCAAGTTGCTCACTTCCTGTGGCTTTTATTTCCCAGTGTTAGAGCTTGCGTCCGCCAAATACTAATACAATAAGTCTATCGTCCATACACTTAAAAAATGCGAGATATGTAGTTGATCAGCTTATTGTCGTACGATTTGCATTTGATCGCTACGTCTCAACCACCTAAGATATGCTTTTATAAGCAGTTTGTTGATTGATGCTTGGAAGCGCCTGTTATTGATTTGATGTTCATATTTTCTTCAAGCGAATGTTATCCAGATGAACTAAGTAAGCATTTACCCAAGTTCTAGTACATAGGCTGGATAATGCTGCAGCTCTCCTACGATTGTTCTATTTTGTGCGCTTTCGTGTAACGGTATGTCTTTATTTGGACACGGTTCTAAACCTTTTCGCTACCAGTCGAACTCTGTTATTATAATTGTTATTAGGGCGTACTAGCACAGTCGCTCTTCCTCTAAGCTATTCTTAAAGATAGGTTCTTTGAAGCATGCCATTTTTCAGATTTTGGATCGTGTATATGTTTAAGATTCCACAGAAGGTTCATTTTCACAAGGATTTTAGCTTACTTTTCATTGTCCTTTCCGGTATCCAGTGATGGTTCTTATATTCTCCCGCCTAAGATTAGAGAGTAGTCCCGAGACTCCTCGAGAGGTAGTTATACTAAATCTTGCCTGTCACCATGTCGTTTGTCACCAGTGCGCCGCGAATAGACCACAAAAAGACTAAGAACCAGACAGGCTGCATTGAGCAACTAATTTTTTGGTTTTCCGTTAGATCAAAGCCTATATGCCCGGGAACTCTCAGATAACCTTGTTAGTGGTTTCTAGTCAATAAAGTATACTTTGCAACTACATACATATTTACTAGTCTTAACACCGTTTTACATGACTCCAAGGCTCTTAAATTGTTCGACCTCTAATGTGATTCCGGAAGTCTTTGGAAGCCCCGACTTGGAGTTGGCCTATAAAAGATGACGCTTTAGTACTTTCAAGGTACCTCCTAAACGCAAGCCTAAACATTGCAAAAAGTTCCACTGCAGTCCTTAACATTGTTCTGCGTTACAGAATTTGCTCATGTTATTTGAGTCTGCAGGTGGCGTGTAGTGCGGTATATAGAACTGCAGCCATTGTGGTGCTCATTCTCCATCTTATTGTCGCCCACCAAACCAGTACTGCGCAGCAGAGTCGGAATATTATCAGAAAAGTAGAAGTTTTTAATATTGAGAGCAAGTCACCTATGTAGTTACCGCAACTGAGGACGATCTCTTCAAACTTCAATTTAGTTACAGATCTTCTTTGTTGCGCATATCGTTATGAAACCGCGCGAATCCCCTAAGCTAAATGCTATTTTGGTCAACGAATTCTAGGTACGATGATCTTATAAATTGGCCCAACGAAGATCCACGAGAGGCCAACGAAAAGTCCGGGCGTATGAACTCCCTGTGAACCCCCTTTCCTTGTGAGTATAAAAGTAGCTGCCACTGAATACACGTCCGAAGATTGGAATCTCAGTCTACTTTATCAAATTCACAAGAAGGGAAATAAGCCTTCTTAATACTGCCTATGTTGATTTCGCATGCATATGATATCGACGTCCTTGGCCTGAAGCAAAGGCAAAGACAAAAATCTAAAAGGGTTGTTCTAGCAGTGTTCTAGCGGGGAAAAGACAAAGTACCTTCTGGCAACCTATAAAAAGACTTCGCGTCTTGGGGCACATGTCACTGTTGGCAGCTATAACTTTGAAGTAGTGAATGACTTCGCCTACCTTAGCTCCAGCATAAACACCACCAGTAATATTAGCCTGGCGATCGAGAAAAGAATAACTCTTGCCAACAGGTACCACTTTGGGCTCGGTAGGCAATTGAAAAGCGGCCCTTTTTCGATTAACAAAAATTACGCTCTATAAATCTCTCATCATGCCCTACATTTTATATGGCGCAGAAAGGTGGACGATGTCGAACAAAGATGAGAAGGCTTTGGGGGCTTTCGAGAGGAGATCTATGTATATCCCTGCCTGCGTAGGCGACGAGTGCCGAAGAAGATGGAATGAGGAAGGTATGAGCTTTTTTAAGGCAACCGCATAATTAAGCGCACCAAAAAAATAGATGCGCTGGCTTGGACTTTTCTTACGCATGGATGACGAGGCTGCAGTGAAAAAATCCTTCAACCCGGCACATATGGGGGACAACGAAAAATAGGGCGCGCATAAACTCAATGGAAGGACTAAGTGCATAAAACCCTATTTGCCCTAACGACGGACAACTGATGCAAATGCGCAAAGGAGTGAGGCAACCGGCGTAGTTTTTTTGGTCTGGGAAACCCGACAAACGGTTGTAGTGCCAATTAAGAAGCAGAGGAAATCGCAGATTGATCGGAAATTCATTTGTTGAAGTTAATAGCAAAAATTTCGATAATCTTATTTAGCAACTAGTTCGTTAGTAGTTAGTTTACAAGTGCTTTTATTTTAAGTAATTTTTGCATAGCTTTGCCGGTGATAAAAATAAGTAGCATGTGCCTAAGGAGGTTACAGAAACTCCTATAGAACAAGTTGTTAAACAAATTTCCTAGAGGATAACTACAACTGACACATATGCACAGCATAAATGATACATGTATTAGTATAACACAGCCGGCTGCCTGTCACGCTCATTGATCTTCGTTCACAATTTGACGTAAATCAAAAATATTGAAATGAATTTGCCTTCCCTTCCTTTTCGCATAACAACGCACATGCCAACATTAATTTACATTTTTGTCCTTTTTGCTGTTTAAATCCTGTAACTGTGCGAACAAAAGATTGCGTATTTGTAGTGCAGTCAATAAGTACAAAATAGCAACGCATGAAAACATGTTTATTTTTTTTTTTTTTTTTTTTTTTATTATTTTTTTTTTTGTTAAGATTTATGCCTGTTCAAAAATAATTTTTCACAATTTGTTTGCCATTTTTTGCGATTTTATTTCACTGGAATTACGTGTCACACTTACTTACTTAATCAGTTTATCATATTTATTAATATTTGCATAGCATCTGCATTGATGTACATTCTGCAATGCGTGAGTACGTACATATGAACACTGCCGGCAAAAAGTTTTGGCGCAGCTGCTTTTTTACGATATATGCAACAATTTTTATTGAAATATTTTTCCGACAATTTTTTATAAAAATAACAGTTCATTTTACAACAAAAAACATAAAAATACAATTTCTAAACTTTGTGCAAAACTCGCGAAAATTCAGCAAATTTTCAACTTTTTAATCAGATTTTTTTAAATTAAAGTAGAAGTTCTAAGCAGCTACGAATTACCGTTGATTTTTGAAATTTTTTTCCCGCAGTCTGTTCCATAGAAACAAATTTTCCGAAAATACTTTATATGAAAAAATGCAAAACACCTTCAACAAAAACAAATCTCAAAAGCAATGCGATTTTTGACTAATTCTGAACTCGCATTGTTTATACTAGAATTTAATGGGCTACAAATCTGCATACTCAAAAAAATTCTAAAACATCTGATTAAAAAGTTGAAAATTTGCCTGAAAATTTGCTGAATTTTTGCGAGTTTCGCAGAAAGTTTAGAAATTATATTTTTATGTTTTTATTGTGAACGATACTTTTATATAAAATTGTCGGAAAAATATTTCAATAAAAATTGTTGCATATATTGTAAAAAAGCAGCTGTGCCAATACATTTTGCCGGCAGTGTATTCATATAACTCATTTGTCTACTCTCGGCAGTTTAACGATTTAATTGATTTTTAACTTTCTGTTTCTTGTTGTCGAATATTATTCATTTTAATTATGTAATTATACGAATATCATATTTGAAGTGGATAAAAATGTTGAATGTGTTCACTTAATCAGCTTGAAATAACAGAGAGAAATATTTTTATTTTTTTTTGTTTCGTGAAAATATAGTACTTCAATTAGAAAGTTAATGCTACTCGATCGTATCAATGAGTACTACCAATAAGGCTTCTTAGTATTAGGGATGTACGAGGTTGGTCCATATCTGGTCCCCTGCCTTGAATCAGTGTTGCCAGTGACAAATTTTTTTTGCATACCAAAATCTACCACAAATTTGTTTTTTTTAGTTTTGAATTTTTGTTTTCAATATAAAGTTCAGTAAAAAGTATATAACATAATATTTAGTAAAACTAAAATCAATCTAGTACAATAAAAACAAATTAGCTCCGCGTAACCATTAATCTTACGTCGGGAATACTCGCGCTGCGACCTAAGAAGATCTATTGTGCTAATCCCTAAATGTATTTACTCCAACATTAGACTGCCTAAGAAGTTAAGCACTTTGGAGGATGCTATGCTCCAAATTTGGGATGGAGAAAACAATCGTTTCCCAAGGTGTATCAGTCTGCTATTTATTCAAATGGTACCTTAACTTGCAGTGTACTGTCAGGCGGCCAGACAGAGTTCTAAGACCCTCCCAGCTAAGTTCAAGTAGTCTTTAGGAGTTCCTCATGGAAGTAGTTATGTATCTCTTTGATTGTCTCACCCCCTTTGACTTCGGCCGGTGATTTATATGTACCGAAGCAAGCCTCGGGATCATGCAAGCGCATTTAGACTACACACTTTGCGAGTCATTCAGTCCTTTCGTTACCTTCAAACGCCGAAATTCACCACAACGTTACGTTATTGTAGGCTCCCATTGGGTTCAAAATAGTTTTACAGCTGCTTGACTATCCGACGTAATATTTTTTCTAGTCCCATTTGTCCTTCTACGAAGACATTCGCAAACACAGATGTCGATCGTGAAGACTTCCCATTTGGAATATGATTGGTTATGTGACCATTGGCAGACCTTTGCGGGATCTTGACGTTAGATTTCCTACAATCGAGCAATGGAGAGATCCAGACACTATCATGGGAAGTTCGGTAAAAACTTTCCATACCGACGGCACAAAGACCCAAAATGGTACTGAAGCTGGATGGCATCTGGATGGTAACTTCATATGCTTTACTGCTAAAAGTTGGAATGAGCTAGAACTTGTTTGGGTACCGGAACACAATGGTGCTCAAGGTAACGAGTTGGCTGATGAGTATTCTAACTGAGGTTATCTGGAGCGTCGAATTGGGCCCGAGGAAATTTTAAGGCCAAGCATAGCGGGCACATTCGGCTACATTAAGGAACTTATAAAAAAAATCCATGGGAGCCGTGGAGTGGTATAAACACCTGCAAATCCACCAAGTGCTTCCTGAAAACGCCTCACAGTGTGGTATCAAAATTCTTTCTCAGAAGTAGGAGTGATATACAAGCCCTGATGGGACAGATTAAGGGGCGCAATCCATGGGGACAACATATGGTCACCTGGTGGATGAGGATAGTACAGAATATTTTCTTTGCCGCTATCCTACCTTCAGCACACTTAAGTAGATGGTTCAAATTTTGGTTTGAATGTATTGAGAATGGATGAGATACATTCATTCTAAAATTCATAAAGGGTCCTGGCAAATTTTCAGAGGAGCAACGAAAAAGAATATCAAATGGGTTAAGTATGTAGCAGGATCTTGGCGGCCAACGCCGCATCGCTGAGTATGGAAATTACTCACCCAGGGAACTGCTCGAGTTATTCGTCATGGTGGCAATACTAATTTCAGTGTGGAATAGAAAGATTCGATTCATCGTTATTGCGCTTGAATGGGAAAAACAATAATGCAGTCGCCAGGACACTGCTTTCCCAAGCGCACAATGTATAGTCCGTTACAATTTATAGTTCAACTGTTGTTTTGTAGTTTGCGGGAAGTGTTGGCCAAAATTATTATACGCGTTAGTGACAACCAAATAAAATTTCATTACAATTTGCCATAGGTCTATAAAAGTTATGAATGGGTGTGCTTTTTTGTTTGTTGTTGTTGTTGTTGTTGTAGCGGCTACAACAACCCCGCCCAGA
>NW_016158661.1:26626-86712 GCF_001687245.7 Rhagoletis zephyria
TAAATTCGTTAATTTAGTATTTATGCCTCTTACGTTTTGATAATAAATACTTAAAGCAGATTTAGTAATCAGTTTTTTGGTTCTGTATTCTGACGGGGAATATTTGCTAAATTATTATTTTTGTTGGGTCTATACTCAAATTCACGAACGAAAGCTCCGGAGGGCCAAAAAGAACTACTAAGCAACATGTCAAAATTTTCTAAATTTACGTCTATTTTAAATGAAGAAATATTTCTTTCATATTTAAAGTTAAATTTTCTGATACTTAAGTTGACAGTTTTAACTTTGGACGAGATGTAAAACTTTATATCGTCCTCGGAAGTATCCCTCGAAAATCTAGATACAAATATAGACTTCTTTGGGGGAACCACAACCAGTCTCCTAGTATCAGACTCGATTACCGGCGGACGGGGTTGAGTAACTGAGTTACTAGTTGAGGGTAGAGTAAGCGTTGGAAGATTGGATGGCGGTGCCACAACTTCAACGGGGGACGGGGAAGCCTACTAAATTCTACTAACTCAATTTCTACCCCAGTAAATAGAACTTCACTACTCATAAAATTAAACATTTCAGTAAACAACGATTTTGATTTTTTCTTTTGGAGCGTAACAAAGTTAATAAACAGATAGTTTACGTTTCTACATATCTCCGACCCGAAATAACGGTTGATATTGATAGATAACTCATACGCCATGAAGGCAGACAAGCTAGTAGTTAATCTGATGCACGCCTTTGGCGTTGAGTTTTGAAATTCCAGTAATAATGCGCTCAAGTAAAATCACATAAGCACACACGATTCCAAGTCTACTCGAATAGTTGCTTGCAACCTGCCATGGCGTTTCTTAGTATTTTTTTTCTAAAGCAGCGAAAAAAACTTGAATTTTTCTCTTGACATAGATTTTTTAATTGAATTGTTTGCAGACTTTTACGTTAGTGGCATTAGGGTAGTTAACCCTAGTAAAACTTTCCGAAGGGTAATTCTCTACTTTTTACATTTTAATGCTCTCACGACCTTCCAAGTTTGTTGAGAGGGTTCCTGAAGTAACCTGAAGACCCTTGTAGACGGAAGCTGATGGGTTAAAATCTTCTACGAAAATATTTTTCATGAAATTTTACTTTACATATGTTAGCATTGAATTTCGCTCCGAAATTTATTTTGACCATATTTTCCACTTTTTTGAAAACTAATTAACGCTCAGTTAGTCTAGACTTAATTTACGTAACGTAACCTTAATAATATATTGGCAAGCGCAATATATTTTTGATCAGGAAATTTTTGATGAGGCTTATAAGCGTTAAAATCACCGTCAGCTGACGCTACAAAAAACAAAATATTTTCGCCTCTGGCTAAGTTGAGCTTAACACCTCATTGATGATTTCTTACGTTACGTTAAGTTAGGTCTAGACTAACTAGACTATTAGTCTTGAAAACTTTAGTGGGCTTCAGCTGTCATGGCGCTTCAATATGGGCTCTTCCTCATTTTAATATTTTTGAACGGTTTTACCATAAATTATTATAATACGTACACTATTGTTCAATACATATTTTTAATATCACGTTGGACTTAAAAAAAACCCCCGTTCTCATGCCTATTCATTTAACTTTGACTATGAAGCAGATACTTACAAATGTTTCAGCATATTTTAGTTTTTACAAATATGAATATATTTATACATAATGTAACTGTTGACGTACAAAATTATATCTCAATCAAATCACTCTCGCACTGATTTATTTTATAGTACAAGCGATATAAGCTATAATTTCGAATATTCTTCTATGGCCATAATTTTTTTTTTTTCCTTTGAAATTCGAGTTAGCGTTCTCGCCAAAATTTTTGCGCCACAAATATGCCTTTTAATATTGCAAATACATAAAACTGCAGCGAATGTGGAGATTTATTGGACTGTAATAAAATACGTGATATCCTCCTAAATTACTCGCCGCATTAATTAAATAAAATGAATGAACGTATGTAAAGACATCTACGTAGCTGTGGACATAAGCAGCTCAAAGGCTTTTGTTTGCATAGTTGTAGGCTTGTTTCCCTGGTTTTCCTGGTTGCAACATATTCTAATACTATTGTAGCCTACTTTCGCGTGCATTACAGACATACTCGTAGCTCAACTTTTTACATGACTTTGGTTACCATAAGAACAATGGAAAATTTTACAGGAAAATTGGCCAGCGTTTTCACGTTATTACATAATAATTCCTAATTATGTTTCTGTGAAATATACATATTCTACTTAATTGAAATACAATACGAGCAAATCAACAGAATATGTAAATTTCATTTAGGAGGATGCGCTTTATATAAATGTTGTTGAAATTGTGGCGCTTAATAAATGTACAAAATTTTTATGATATTCGACCAATGTATGCAAAAAGTTGTTGAAAGAAGACTGCAAGGTACTACAAAGTTTCCTTGCCCACCTGGGTATTGAAGTCGCCAAGCACGATTTTGATATCGTGAAGCGGGCAGCGCTCGTATGCACGTTCCCAGAGCTCATAGAACAGATCCTTGGACGCCTCGTCCTTGCCTTCCATCGGGGCATGGGCGCAGACGAGTGAGATTTTGACGAATTTCGCATTGTTGACAAGGGGCAGTTTCTTTCTTAACCGGCTTGCAGCCGCATCTACAGACGATGCAAACTACAGTGAGCCCTTAAACCGAATATGTCGGAGTGGCCCCATCGAAGCTCTCTCGCTTTCTGCCGTGCTGGTCGGACTTATTCCCCCGGACTAAAATCACCCGCGAAAAAATGCACCGCAACAGAAATCTCCCAGATAAAATCACCCCAAAAAACCTCTAGCCTTTTGGAAAACTATTTACTAGCAGCACAGATAAAATTATTTCCAAATTACTTACTAAAAAAATCGTACTTTCTTTAAAAACTTTCACCTTTTCCACTACTTCTGCATCAGTACGCGCAGCTGTCGTAAATGCAAGATAACCCGCAAGCATTTAAGCAGCCATCATGACGTTAATTGTTCAAATGACATTCATAATGATACCCACGGGTCTAGCTAAGTTCTAGCGAGCTCGCCAGTATTCCTAAAAATACTACGTTGAGAGACGTAAGAAAAAATGCTAATTTTAATTTTTTCATAAACTTTTTGCAGCCATCCAAGCAATGC
Organism: Rhagoletis zephyria; assembly: GCF_001687245.7. Taxonomy (NCBI): domain Eukaryota; kingdom Metazoa; phylum Arthropoda; class Insecta; order Diptera; family Tephritidae; genus Rhagoletis; species Rhagoletis zephyria. The sequence goes on from NW_016158661.1 coordinate 29,769, forward strand.
AACTGACTTGGGAACGCAATACGCAACAGCGGTTTGACATTTATTTGCGTACAGCTAAGCAAATCTGATATCGCAGACAGATTGTGTGTATGCCTTTATCTGACTGTCTGTCTGTCCGCTTCTCTGCTTTTCATTTAATACGCCACAGTGACATATTAAATGCCAACAATTGAAAAATCGGAAGTTGGCAAACTTTTGCTGCCGCTACGAAAGTATTTGCTTTCCAGCAATTTAGTTCATTTTCCCCAGCGATCTCTGGTGTCTCTGTCTTTGGCACTGTTGCGCGCCTCTTCAATTTACTTAAAACTTTCTTTACCAACTCTCCGCTGCCACCATCCGCTTTTCCCTTCGCAAAAACTCCCTTTCCCATTTACAAATATCACTTTAAATGTCTGCGTTGACAGAAATCATATTTAAAAAGTTGAACAAGATTTTCTCGTCATTCTTTGCCATCGGCAAACCGAACAAATTTTGTACTTAGCAAAGTTTTGAACCCACCTCACACACTCACTGTCGCTCATTCATTCACTCAATGGCCGTTATGAGAAATTAGCTATGCTTAACACCCGTTATCTTGGCAGAGCACTTCGAATTTCTTGCGCTGTGACTCACACTCACTAATGCTCTACCTCTTCTCCTCTCCTCCTCCTCTTCTCCTCGTCTGCTCTCGCCCTCTCAAATCATTTACTGCAAACACTCCTGCTTTGTGTCCTCGAGTACTCAATCAATTCATCTTCTTTGTTTGACTTTTCGCTCAAGATTTCTTTTTCACTTTTTGCAGGTTTTTCGATTATTAATTTCACTTTTGGTATTTGGGAAGTGACAAAAGTTAAATGATGCGCTTAAATTCGGGAAGCTGTGCAAAATTAGCTGACGTTATTTTAACGCATATTATTTGCTTGAAAAGAATTCGAAAAATTCGATCTTTTCTCTCTTTTGATGTGTGCAAAAAGTTGGTGGGTGAAGTCAAGGAATTGGAGATGTATAAAAGGCGATTAATAAAGCTGACAGCCGGCAATCAATGCTTCATAAAACAGACTGTTCGAAAGACAGCGAAGAAAGTCATTGTCACTCAAAACAAAGTTTACATTTTTTCATAAACTTTGCTCACTCATTTTTCATAAACTAAGCTTTGGTTATATAAATCGGAAAAGAAATATCGTAAGTAAATGAAAATCAGAAAAACAGGCTATGAAATTTTTCGTGATTTTTCTGTTCCAGATACTTCTGAAAATTGTATTGTTCTTCTGCTTTCAACTCTTTTAGTGTTCAGATAGAAATATTTTAATTGTGTACGGATGTACGCCTTCTTTTTTCTTTTTCTTATTTGGTGAACTCAATTAAGCACGTCAGTCATTTCTTTTGCTCACTCACGCCAATTATGTAGAAACTTCAATTGAAATTAAATCTCTCCACCTGATCGTTTCAACGCAGAGACGGTCTTCCCTGTTTTAAAGTCCCCACAGCTCATCTTTCCATCACCGTTGAACACCAAGGGCAGACTCTACTTCTCAATTGCCTACTCATTCCAAAATTTAAGTTATTGGCAAGATCGGTTTCTATACTGAATTTAAGGTGGGCATTGCTAATGGTAGATATTAATGCTGGTTTTCAGGTATACAAAGTCCTCAACAACGTCAAAAGTATAAATACATTTCGTCTTCATAAACAGCTGTTTAATCATTGACTTCGCGTAAATTACTATCTGTGTGCTATTCCCAGAGCTAAACATTCGCATGGGTGATGGAGAATCGTTTGCTTCATATCTCCGAGATTGCAGCTGTGGCAGTAGAAGTTCTACTGGAGACCAATCTTAGCTGATCGAGTTTGTTATTCTAAAAATATATCTTCGTGGTCTCTACAGAAAATTTTTCAGCGCTCGGAAGTCTGAAGAGAATAGATACAAAGAATCGCAGGTTTGTTTACAAATAAGCAAGGCCCTTTTCTTCACCAACACAGGGCCTCTAAATGCGGGGTTCATTTGTTCTAATTGCTCTAGAAGTGGCCTTTATTGTAGCAATAAGACTTAAGAACCCAGCTTATGTTTGCTGTAAACCTCAGGTCATTCGTTTATCCTAGACTCTTCGGCGGTTATCACAATATCTTTCAGTACCGAGTTTGGACTAGGGTAATTGACTCGCTTTTTCCTAACCGGCTTCAACCGGTTGTTTTTGAATATTTTTAGGCGGTTTTTTTTAATTTTGGTTTTAGAATACCGAGTATACCGGATTTTTACAATCGAAAAAACCAGGTGTACATATGTAGTTCATTTATGGTATAAATGGTATAATCTCATCTCCAAAACAGTCGATTCTCGATGATAGAGTTTTTTCAGGGAAAGAACTGTTGTTCTTTTTAAGATCGGGGAAATCCACGTTATATAGACCTATTTCGATGTTTGTTTATCGCCTTTCTGGAATAATCAGTCGACAGCATCATAAACTTAGAGTTATGAGAAGTTGATCTCTTGAAAGGTATTGATTTTCTACTTATTCAAAAAAATATCAGAGGATATGATGTATTTTAAAACGTATTTCCGTCATCTTAAACAAATTTGGTTTGAAGGCAAACCGGTTTTGGCGTTGTGCTATCTTCAGTGTCATTTTACACTAAATATGGCGCAGAGTCGAAACCAGTTTGTCTCCAAATAAAATTTGACAAGGGATGCCGGAAATTCGTTGCAAAATATTCCACCCTCTCGGCAACAACCGCAAGAACCAAAACGGTAAAACAAAGGATATGCTTCCTTTAGAAATTTTCTGGAAATTTTCCGCTCTTATCAACATCAAAATTAACCATTGCAGTGAAATGTGCAATGAAAAGTCGAAATTTCTACTTTTACTACCCATGGAAAATTTTTAAATCATCAGGTGCGCATAACAACCCACCTACACACTTTCAACTCTATTCCACACACTCTCCACTCATCTATCTCATTTACGGCAGCATTGCAATCATTAAGCAAGCATTTGCAGCAAAATGTTCTGAAAATTTGTTCATTGCATTCGAAATGTTGCGACAAAAGCTGAATTTTCACAAAATTTAGAAATGAACAAACGCCATTTGCAGTACGGTTCGCTTCTTACTCACTTTTAGGCAACGTTCAACTTCATTTACCTGTCTGCTGCACTTCCGCTCACGCAAAACAACCGCTTGTGTGGATGCTTGCCAAGCACAGGCAAACAGTTTTAACTACGCTTTTTTGGAAGTAAAGAAGAATTAATAATTATGTTGGTTATAAGGAAGGTAGTTAGTGCGAAAAGTGCATAAATACATATATATTACGCACATACTACGACAGTTATTTAAACGCACTTGTCCATAAAAGAATACATCTGACTACTGGTTAGGTTAGGGTGGAATAAATAGGGAAAAGCTTGACGCCCAGCCAGCATGGTTGGTAAAATTGAGTATGTTGTGGAGACTTCTATCAGACAGATGTGTACCGAAATGGTCATAGTATGGTATTCCTGAGATTTGGAATTTTCAACAGGTCATGTATTCTTCATGTGATGTATGTATACTAGGGTGGTCCTTAAAATATGAACATCGACTAAATTTTTACCGTGATTCAGCGGGCTTATGAGCTTGTACTAATAAGTTTCAATAATATGTCAAATTTTTTCGAATTTTTCCGATATAAAAGCAAAGAAAAATGAAGCCCTAGTTGCGATCCTAATTGTTGTTTTACTTTTTTAATTTTCGCATGTCTTTATTTTTCACGTAGAACAAAATAAATGGGTACCCCAATTAAAAATTAGATGTCGATTTTTTAAGGATCACCCTAATGTACACGACTATAGCGCAATCTGACACCACACACCACCCATGATCCAATCGCTGATTATTGTGAAGATACTAATCATCTGCTTTGTTACCCAAACGGGACTAAACTAAATTTACTTCGAAATTCTAGTGAACTCTGTGCAAACGAGCTCTGTCGTAATAGCCGCCCTGTTGTTGAAGAGAATAGCGAAACTCGTGATTTAAATACTTCTACCTGGCTAGGCAGATTAATCGTCTTACTCAAAGGGATTCAGAGAAAAAGTCTACTCCATCCGTATTAGAGATGATGTACTGAAGCTGGTTTCTCGATGGCAAAAAGATTTCCTAGGGCCTAGCTGTTATACTTGAGGTCATATAGAATCGGTGAAAAGTCACTCGAGAAATTATGCATACTGATATACTTGCTCGTTCTTCCATTCTACAAATCCAGTTCTATGAAGTCTTACAGCAGATTGTTTTACAGAAGCGGCGTACATTATGTGTTTAGGCGCGACTGCTAACACCAGGCCCCTAAATGCATGCTATGTACTGCTGCATATGCAAGAATTTCGTTCATTAAATTTATGAAATTTTTGCACATCTACATACTTCTCAACTGCCATGTAGTAAAACTTTCTTAAGCCATAATTTGATGGCAGAATAAGAATAGTGTTGAATTGGAATATCAGCATATTTTATTAACGACTACTACTTAATTGAAATGAAAGGTAAATGATTTTTATCTAGACTAAGATATAGGGGGAAGTGAAGGTGGAAAGTGTTGAGTAATTTCTTATTCACTGCCTTGCATTAAAAAATCAGAACGCCCAATATTCAATTAAAACTGCTGCTATTATTTAGCTGACTGAGGCTATTCACAGAACCGGAATTTTCAGAGGAACAGGACAGAGCTTAGTTGGGAGATTTTCTAATGGTTTAAATCGTCCTAAATGAGATACCCGTCACTACGATTTTCTCAGAAAATCAGGTTGATTTAGTAGTTCTTGGAACGCGCTTTCAGATATCCGCAGTGGAAACTAACTCGAATCTGCTGAATATATTCCCACACACACAACTCTCTGAATTTAATATCAGCTACATGAAGAACGACAAGGAGTTGCCTGCTGCTGCAAAATTTCTTGAAGAAAATCACTTCCGAAATTCTACTTCTTTTTATCCTCAAACACACGAATGCATGTGTAAGCTAACTTTTTTATGTATTCGTTCGCGTGTTGGTTTCACGCTAACGCAGCGCAAATGAATTTTTTATTTGCCATTAAATTTCTAATGCACTCGACTATGTCCACAGCCACAGAGCGCTAAGACCATGAAATCAACTGCACTGCGAAATGCAGACGCCAACCACTTTTTGGCCATTTGCAAGCATTAAGCAGTGATTTTTGACTATTCGTTTTTGGTAAGCGCTGTACGATGGAGTTGGCTGCCAGTTAGCGTTGCGGTTTACTAACACCACCACCACCACTCATACACAAACACACACAAACACACGCACACATACACGCGTCGGAGTAAGAACCACTCACTTCAGTTTAGTATTAGCATCTTTGCTAACGATTTACGCGCATTTTACTCGCTCTTTACATAAATATATGTATGTACGTAGCGCAAGTTAAACTTTCACACAGCATCGCCTTCTTAAATACTATTCCAACTGTTATACTTATTCTACCACGTTTTCTTACTCTTATTTTCCAGATTACATGCAAGCTCTGTGCAAGAATCACTTCCTACAGCAGCTTTATCGTAAAATCGATGGCGCTGTACTTTGGTCGCAAAATGAACGCAATCTGNAAGTAAGAACCACTTACTTCAATTTAGTATTAGCATCTTTGCTAACGATTTACGCGCATTTTACTCGCTCTTTACATAAATATATGTATGTACGTAGCGCAAGTTAAACTTTCACACAGCCATCGTCTTCTTAAATATTATTCCAACTGTTATACTTATTCTACCACGTTTTCTTACTCTTATTTTCCAGATTACATGCAAGCTCTGTGCAAGAATCACTTCCTACAGCAGCTTTATCGTAAAATCGATGGCGCTGTACTTTGGTCGCAAAATGAACGCAATCTGGACTGCATCATCACATTTCAAACGCATTCGATATTGCAACGTTTCATGTTGCGCTTCGATATGTTGCAACTGGACTGCAATGATCATCTGTACGTGTATGATGGAGCGCATGCGGTGGCCACACCGAAGGTAAGTTCAACTTAGCCAATGTACTTGCATAACTACGCATACATATGTATGTAAATATGTATTTAAGTGCTTCCTTTTAAACAAGTGAGTGCTGATGGAGAAAATTAATGGCTGCTCTTTCGTGGAAAATGAATTGGTCTCCTCTACACGGAAAAGGCAGCGAAAAGTGTTTATTATAAACTTTCTAATACTTAGCAAAGAAAATCACAGTGTTGCAAAATAATTTAGGAACTTGAACCACTTTTGGGCAATCCTACTACTATTATATGTGTATGTGTGTAAATGTGAAAGTTTTGTGAGTGAGCGAATGTGTAGGTATGTTTGCTGCTCCTTGAAGCTAAAACATCTGGATACATATGTACAAATATTTCGTTTGAAATTTGGCACCCAGATTAGTTTAAACCCCGATTAACATATTTTTGTAGAGTTTTTCTAAAGTTAAAATCAATTAGTAAGTTAAATAAAGTATTAAAATATTAAATATTAAATTATTTTTTAAGAAGTTGCCATCTGCTCAAAAACTTCAAATAAATTTAAATAACAAGTTAAATAAAATATTTTATTTGAACATCAAAAAAGAGGAGTTTAAGAAAATGTATTTTGAAAATATTTTAGAAGTGAGTTGCCACCTGTTTAGAAATTCAAATTTAATTTAACTAACAACTGAAATGAAATATCTTGATACGTTTGTCAAGCGAAACTATTTTATGAGTGAGTTGCCACCTGTCTAGAAATTTAAAATCAATTTAACTAACAACTGAGATGAAATATTTTGAAACAGGTGTCAGCGAAAATATTTTATAAGTCAGTTGCCACCTGAAATTCAAATCAATTTAATTAAAACCTGAAATGAAATATTTTGATATGGGTGTCAAGCGAGAGAGGTAGGTCTAAGAAAGTTTTGTTTTGAAAAAAAAATAAATAAAAAATTAAGATGGCTGCCTTTGCTCAAAAAGTTAAAATCAATTTAAATAGAATATAACGAGAGGGAATTAAAGGAGGCTGTATCAATCTCGAAAATGTTTTTGACGAGCATTGCCACCAATTTAGGAATTTAAAACCAGTTAAGCAACTGACAAGCTAATTGAAATCCTACTACTTAATATTATAAATTTGAAACTTTGTGAGAGATTGTGGTTAAACTCAGCTAAGAAATACCTTACGACCTGGATTAACATATAGAAAATTTTTTTAGGAGAGTTTCACCTGTTTAAAAAAATTAGTTCTGTTTGAATTTATAAGTTAAATGAACGAACATGTTTTTAAGAAAATTGACACCTATTTAAAAATTTAAATTAAATTTTATTAGGAAGTTAAATTAAGTATTACAATATGAGTTACCAAAGAAAGGGCGTTGAAAAGCTTTATTGTGCAGAGGGTTGCCACCTTTTTAAAAGTAAAATCTCTTTTTTCAAGTTTTCATAAAATGAAGTCAAAAGAATATGTTAACGAAAGTGTAATTCATCGAAACCTAAAACGTTTTGCATACTTCTGAAAATGTATCAATAAATCCGCTCTCTGCTAAATTAAGATATATTTTCAGCGAGTTACGCAAAAAAGGAACTCGAACCTAAAATCTCCCTCTGCACGGTTCAGCTTCTAAATATTGGAATTTTACAGGAAGACATTCTAACGCAGTTTGAACAAATCTGTCTCCTCTTTATTGTCGCATCAACTAAAGCGGACATCCATTAGATGTTCCAGCGCTTTCAGTGTGCAGGGCTCTCAGAAAGGCATCTTTTCAATCGCAAGGTTTCCTTCTCGAATGCTTTGCAGCTGCGAAGGAGTGCTGCTTTGCTGTTCTTCTGAGGGAACTCTCAATCTCAGTGTCGGCCATCCACCACTTTGCGTGTCGTCTGGGAGCTTTGCTCATGATGAAATTATATTCCAAAAGGCGAAATATAAGGACAAATCGGTGTAACTTTTTCACTTATTTTTTATATATATTTTTATTTTTGGTTTATATACCGTAAACTTCACTCACACTTTTTTGCAAGTAATAAAAAAAAATACTTATTTGCCAAAAATACTTAGATGCAGTAAATACAGCTCTAGAACTCAACATCCCACGGGAGTGCTTAAAATAATTAAGCAAATTCTATGAAGACCCAAAATTTCTCTAAGTGACTGACAGCATTTTTATTATCACAAAAAGCATATCAGCACATTCGCGATGCAATAACTCTCCCAAAGTGAAAAATCAAAAAAAAAATGCAGAGGAAGTAAAATTACTTGACTTCCCGACAACGAATTACGTATTCAATGGAGGTTTACCATTTTTGGTGGGTGTGATGTGGTAAGCACGCCATCTGAATAACCAGCACGTAGGCATTTACACGTACGCGGTACTCGCGAGACTCGCCAAACGCGACCATATGCACATTTGGCATCCACATACCTATGACTCATACAAACACACATATATGTACTTATATATATGGATGTAATCTGAGATATGAATGCGATATTTTTATTAAGTTGAGTTAAAAAGTCAGCTGAGAGTTTTGAGAGTCAACTTTTTTTGTTTTTTTTTTTTTAAGATTTTGCTAACTCAATAATGCAGCCGGAACGCTGTGCGCACTTGGCCAACAACAAACAACCAGCCAAACATGCAGGCGTTGGGAAAAATATGCACATGCTCTCTGTACATGTGGCGGAGAGTGAATGTACATAAATGGCATTAGGTTGTGCACACTTACTCTTATAAATATGCATGTATACTAGTCGTGGAAAATCACTTATGCTTTTGCTATTATTATTGCTATCCCAATGGATCGGGTAATTTATGCACCAAATTAGAGCACATAGGAAGATAAAGTAAAAAAAATAAATAAAAGTATAAATTTTTATAAATTAACAATTTGAAAGACATAGATTTTTTCTTGTAATATGCAGGAGAGATTATGTCAGCACTATTGATAGGAAAGTAGGCAGAAATTGTGTAGCTGTATGCACATATTTATAAAATTTTAACTTTTAAAGATACAAGTTAAGCATCCAACAGTTTCCTCTCTTATCCGGAACGGGACCAAAGACAGTAGAAACATGCTAAATGTACTGCTAAAAACCCTAATATCTTAGTGAGGCTCATCCGTAGGCAAACACAGGCTCTCGCCCAAACAAGGCAACGCTTATCCAAGTGGTAAATCAAGGCGTTTTCGCAGTCCCCCATCTCTAAATCGGAAGCTTCTCCTGGGGCGGGCTTACATGGGCGAGGAGCGTCAAGAGGAAGCTTTTTGCTTTAGTTAATGTTAAATTATGGTTATTAGCGTAACCACGCATAACATAATTTCTTTTAAAATACTTAAAAATAAAAAAAATTGAAAAAGCGTGCATTTTTATCACACAAAAAAGCAGTATATCGGATAAAACTTGAAATATGCCAAAACAACTAACGAAATCCATCAGTTTGCAAAATGAACTGCCACGAAAATTCAAAGCGCAACAAATTTGCTAGACGACCGCATTTATTTACACAAGCACTAAATAAAACGTCACTCATACGCCATGCGATGCCGCATGATATTGTGCTGTATGCATAGGGTGACCATCCTTATGAGAGCCGAATGCGGGACAAAAAATTATTTAGCAATTTTTTTCACAACAGTTTACAGCTTGAAACAATATCGTTTTAGTAGCACCACAAATTTGTAGGATAGTTTTCTCGAGATTTTTACCCCGCAAAATTTGTTAAAAAAAAATCGTTAAATTTTAGCATAACAAAGTGCAATTTTAAGTTGCCAAGGCTTACCATTAATTTTTGGCATTTTTTTTTTGTTGGCATTGTTACGCATTTTTTCATATAAGGTAAGTATATTCGACCATTTTTTTGAAAGATAAGCAAATGTGCAGCACTTTCCACTCCCACTTTATTATACTCAATTACTTTTTATAGCTTTTTGCACAAAGTTGGAAATTTGGTATTATGTGGTTTTTGTTAGGAAACGAGCTTTACTTTCATAAAATAAATAATAAACATTAAATGAACTAAGGAATAATAGCCAAAACTTACTAAAATGTCGAGTCCTAATTTCTATTTTCGTCATCACTGTATGTATTCCCCGATTCGAATCACAGCCATTCAGATTAGAAAATAATAATGGTTTATGGAGAAAATTACGATCATATACCAACATCACTTAAAAGTCGTTCATAGGCATGCCATTTTAATGAGCTGTTAAGGCGTCGAAACACCGAATACGGGATAAATACAGGACATTAAAAGAAATACAGAACATTTGGCGTCCCGTATAAAATAAATAAATTCCAAGGGCAATGGGTCAAAAAAGAGAACTGTCCCGTATAATACAGGACGGATGGTCACCGTATGTATGCACTTCTTCATTGATATGCATACACATAGAGGTGCTCATACACTCCCATGCACTTGAATAGGGACAATATTTTTCCACTCCTTTTTCGTGGTTATTTTCCTGTTATTTAATTTCCATTGTTTTTCAATTAAATATGTATGATTTCAAATGTAACAAAAAAGAAAATAAATTAAGTTACCGAAAATAATACATATTACTAATCAAAGGGGGTTTTTGTCGCGAGTTGCCAGAATGTGGTCAATGTGTCAATTGAATTGGCCATTACAGTATTAAAAAAAAAAACTTGCATATATATTTTTTTGCTTTTTTAATAGCGTGCCATTCTTTTAAAAATGTTCCTGAATAAAAAAAACAACACTCTTTGTTTCATATCAGTATATCATTATATATTTCATGTATATTTTCGGTAATGGCGAAAGATTTTCCATTTTCCCAAATGTTAACTTGAATTTGATTTTTTAAACAGGTGACACCCTCTTCAAAACTGTGTTCGTTTAAGTAACTGACTGAATTTAGTGTAAATTTTAAAGAGATGGCAACCACATGTAAAAATATTTTCGAGTGAAAGCCTTCTTAAACATGTTTGACTTTGCATCATTTTGTAATGTTTAAATTTATATATTTATTAAATTAAATTTGACTTTATAACAGGTGGCAACCCCCTTTCAAAATATTTTCAAAACAGAGCTTTCCTCACATCTTTAAATTGATACACAAACTGTAATACTTAATTTAACTAATGAAAAAATAGGTTATGACCTTTAAACAAATATTTTCGAAATAAATCGTTTGCGGCCCCTTACGTTTGATATCTGCACTGTTTTAATATGTTATTTACCATAATAATTATTTGATTTTGGCAGCTCTCTTTTGTTTTTGCATTCATATAGTTTTTGTTGGAGAATGAATTTTATATTACTTGAAAAATAAAGCATAATAAATACAAGAAAAACAGTCCAGCAAAAAAAAGCAAAAAGGCATTGGCACCGTCCCTATTCAATTTCTTGGGAGTGTAAACTCACCAGCAGACGCGTATGTGTTTGGTTTTGCGTGCGTAAATTGCCAGCAGGTATTAGTGCCAAAAAGCAGCAACCATGGTAACAACAATAACAACAACTAACGCAGCAGCAATGTCAAAAGCAACAACACTAGTTAATATGTAGTTGCCATCACCAAATTTCCGCATGCTCGCCTTACCAATTGCCACTGCCACTGCCACCCCAACACTTCATCGCTCATTACATTCTTATTTGCCACTACCAGCAGCGCATTTAAGCCGCCACCATCATCACCGAAATACCAGAACAACAACAGTCATAACCACATAAGTGCTGGCACATTGCATGCGCACTAAAAAAAAAATTGCTTTGTGACACGCGGAGCCGCAGGCAACAAAGAAATTTCCCATTTTTGGCACATTTACATTCCATTGCCGCGCATTGCTCGCTGCACTTCCACCCGCTCGGGTGACTGTTTGTAATTTGCGCTCATAAAAGTAGCGCGCGCGCGCCCGCTAAGTAATTAATTTGATTAAATTATCCACTCAAATATTCTAATGTACTAATCAAACTAAAACTTTGCTGCGTGCTTTGGCATACCCTCTGCTAACAGCGCCTTTTTGTTTGCAGCAGCCCACAAATTGAGCCTTTGCAATTTTTTCGTGCTCGCTCTGGTCGTCGCTTACCGGCTGTCACCTTTCACACTTAACCCAAATTAAACACGCAAATAGGCTGATTGTAATCGTTTTCCATTTTGGGTTTTGTAAATGCGTGAGTTTATTTGTGTGTACATAAACAGTAAAAATACTAAAATTTAGTTGTTGATAAAGTAGCAGCAGGAATTTACTGACCAATGGAATGTGTCGTCCAGTAACAGGGCGTTCGGACTCGTATAGCCAGAGGCTGAGCCACCGTGCGGTGCCTATATAAGCCGAGTTGAAAGATTCCGATTTTAGTGTTGTCGCATACTGAGAGCAGCGAAAAAATGCATCTGATGAAGCAGACCTTATCCGAATGCTCACTAAGTACTTACGTAACACTTGCAAGTAATGCGGTGTTCTTGCGCAAACATAACTTCCCTTCATTACGGTAAATGATGCCCCAGACGGATCTTAGAGTTGCCATCTAGCATGCGGATCATTTCGCTGTGGGTTATTACTGGATTGATTCCCGCTGTAGCCCGCCAATCAAAGATGTAAAACTTAACCAGACGCCGTTTAGCTCCGGTAGATAATATAGTAATTAATAATTATGAAAAAAATAATCAAATTTCATGACAAAATGCAAAATGGTCGCCTGGTATGGTCCTGCAAAAAACAGAACGGATGGTCACCGTATCTATAATCCAAAACCATTCCCTTGAGAGTTTAGAACTGCAAAGCAAAAACTGCACATAAATTTTGTGTACTTTAAAAATTGTGTAATTTCAAAATGGGACAAAAAGATATTCGTGACTAGAAAATTTTACATAATTTGTACGGCATTTATAAACTGGGCAACAATTTTGGGTAATATGAAAAGTTGACGTAGTTTTATTTCGGTACTTAAAATATGGACATAATTTTTTGGCCTCTTATAAAGTTTATATCCAGTCAAAAGTTTTCTGAGGGCATATAATAAGGTCTAATTTTTAAATGGCAAGAAGAAGAAATTTCAAAAAGCCCCAAAATTTATGTCAAATTTTTGAGCGGCCAAAGTTTATACTCAGTTTTAAAATTTCCAAAAACGTTTGCCTAGTTTCTAAATGCAACAAGAAAAATTATGTCGAGTTATTAATAACCGAAAATGTATGCCAGGTTTCAAATTTACAGAAGCAAATGAAAAAAACCAAATTTGTGCATATATATATTTTTTAAACGATCAATGGCCAACAATTTATGTTCAGGTTTCAAATTATACCCGTCAAATTAAAAATTTTTTAACGATGAAAAATTTTTGAAAATAAAAAAAAAACACGAAGATGATTACACAGACGAATACGAAAGATAACATGCATACGAGGACGATTATGAATACGAATACAGTTACGAGGACGAAGATGAAGGCGAAGGCGAAGGTGAACACGGAGACGATCTGGGACAAATAAGAAAACGACGACGAAAACGAATACAAAGGCGAAGACGAATTCGAGCACAAACATGAAGACAGATACGAACACGGAGACGAGGACGAGACGAATAAGATGACGAAGACGAAAACGAACATGAACACGAACACGGAGACGAAGGTGCAGGAGAAGACGGCGACGAAAAGCACGACGAAAACAAAAACGAATACTAACTCGATGATGAACACTAATATGCCCACGAGGGCCATAACGAATATGAAAACAAACACAAAGACGAAGGTGAAGACGAGTAAGGAGGCGACGCCGAAAACGATGAACACGAAGTCGAATGCAAAGACGAATATGAATATGGCCACGAAGGCCATACAGAATACGAATACGAACACGAACACGAAGGTGAACACGATTAAGAAGACGACAATGAGGTGAGCTGAGCAACAAATATATAAATCTTCAATTTCATTTTCATCAGCATCTTTATGGTCATCTTTATATTTAATTTAAGCTTTATCTAGGTTAGGGAATGTCTTTATGCAACTGTCCCTGTCTATCCACGCAGTCGCCCGCGTCCATGGCATTAAGTGGCCGCAATAATATTTTTCTTCTTCTCTGTCGCATATCCGCATGACTTTGGCGACAGAGCTCGCCAGTCACTTCACTTTTTGGCCAATTGATTGTGATTTCGCAGCTTTCTAGCTGTTGAGAAACAGTGGTGCTTGTGTGGCATATTTTAATTGTATGTGCAACATAACAGAATGAGAAAAAATAGTGAGAGTTTTCTCTGACACACGTTCATGCCTAGGCTAAAGTTAAGGCTAAGGTAGAAAATTTCTCGCATCGCAGTCATCTTTCCGCCTCAGCTACTCAGTAAATTTTTTTTTTTTGCTGCATCGAATGCGTATGTTACTTTAGTGGCATGTGGCAAGGACAGCCTCCAGCCACAGCCACAACCACAGCATGTCTACAACTTTAGTTAGCTGTATATAATTATTCTTTTGTTCTTTTAGCCATTGTCATCGTAGAAGATTAATGAAGTATGCACTCTATAAGGAGCAACAAGCAAATTTTAATATCAGCATTTTTATGCGCTTTCGCATACATACAAACACAACACAACATGCAAAAACAAAAGTCTCTCTCGAACACTTTCACAGCAGCTTAAATTGAAAGTTCTTGCATTTTGTTGTTTGCCAACCGGTGATGGGGGTGTGCCCGCCACCAACGCCACCGTCGTCAAGTTGATGCTAATAAATGAAGCAAGTTTTTTTATTAGCTGCCCTAAGCTGATGCAAAGCTTGCTTCTCTACTTGCCAGAAGGAGCTTTGTGCTTGGCGCAGGTTTTCGTTGTTTTTCTTGCTCCTAAATCTCGTAATTTGTTTTGCTGCTATTCGCAGCAACACTGCCCGACCAACTTTAAGCGCAGTCACCGCTGCTGCTGCGACACTGGGTGTCTTCAAGCCATTTGAATACAAATCACTCACTGCACTAACCTCCGTTGTTGTTGTTGCTATTGCTGTTGTTGTCGCGAAATCGTTTATGCAGCGTTTATGTTTGTTGAGAAAATGCAGCTGCATATTTAATAAATTTTCACATACGTACATAGATAGTTTTGCATGCGTAAAAATTTGCATTTATGCATATGTGTTTATGTATGGGGTGGGGGGGGTTTGGTAAAATATTTTGAGTCTGCCATTTAACACTTGCGCGCAAGTGCTTTCCTCCATGGCGTATACGTAACATTTGGATTAGTATTTATCGCTTGAGTGGCTGTTTGTGTGAAAGCTGGAGCACAATCTTTCTTGGAAGCCACAACCATAAACATAATAAACACTATAAACTGTTGTCATGCGGGAAATTATACGCGGTTTATTCTTGGTTGACACTAGTGTGACATAAAAAGCTATGGAAAGCTGATTGCTAAACATATTTGCGAGAGATAGAGATAAAACATTAAGCTATTGAGTGGAGATCCTTAAAACTATTTTCGTTTTTACTTCGGTATTATTTAATTTTATGCTGCAGATTTTTAAAAGAAACAAAAATTTATGGTCAATTAAAAATAAAAACTTTAACCCAAATGCGTGTATAATCCTTTATAATCTATACATAAAATAAAATTGTAACAGGCCGATGTCTGTACATTATAGATATTGAAGAAAAATTAATATGGGGGTCTTTAATAAAGCAACAGAAGTCAAATTAACAATTTTTAGAATTTTTGTCTATCTGTCTGTCTGTATGTTTGTACGCGCATCACTCGAAAACTGATACATCGTATTGAATGCAGTTTTCACCAATGTATTGCTAGTGGCCTAATTTAAAACATATATATAAGAAAAAAAATTTGGGAGTTGTCATCTGCTTGAAAATTGTAGTTTAACTAAACTGATAAGATGAAGTAAATATTGCACGTGGCTATCAAAATAATGAGGTTCAAGAAGGCTTACAGCCAAAAATATTTTTGTTAAAGGTTGCCACCTGTTTTACAATTTTAATTTAATTTAAATTATAAGATAAATTCAATATTGTAATATGGGTATCAAACTGAAGATGTTTAGGAATTTTTACTACCAAAAATATTTTTGAGAAAGGTTGCCACCTGTTGATGAAAAGGTAAATATAAAGATAAACAAAAAGACAAAAATAAACCAGCAAATAAAAAATATAGAGGCAAACACCGAGATAGAGAAAGTGATAGGGGTAAAAGTAGAGACAAAGAAAAAGATAAAACTGAAGTATGAGGTATGTTAGGTTATGTTATGATATGATATTTTGTGTTATGTTATGTTATGATATGATATTTTGTTTTATTTATTTAATGTTATGTTTTGTTTTGTTACGTTATGATATGTTACGTTAGGTTGTGTTATTTTATTATGTAATGTGACGTTTTGTTATGTTATGCTATGGTATGTTATGTTATGTCGTCCAGCGCATTTCACCTCAACTCTCCTCATCTCACCTCAACTCCTCTCAGTTCACACCAACTCGCTTTAACACACCTAAACTCAACTCACCTCATTGCATCTCAACTCACTTCACTTCAACTCACCTCAACTGAACTCAACTCATACCAACTATGGATCGATACAAATTTCTGTACTAACTTCGTATTCATCGCGAGTTACTAACTACTATTTAGCATCAAATTACCCGAGGCGAGTTTTTTCAGCTAATAGTTTCATCTCATTGAAACTGAAAGTTCATTAAAAGGAAAATAAATGTGAAATTCAAATATGGTATATATTAATATAATAATACCGTCAAATAATCAATAAAATTTCAAAACAAACGAAAAAATTAAAATATTCACGAGACTAGGGGCCAAATATTGTAAAAGTGCGGCTTAGATTTTTCTCTCTGGCGACAGGACTTTCTTTTAAAGGACTTTCAAATTTCATAGATATGCTTAATTAAAAAAAATATTTAAAAAATTCAAAAATATGACTATGCTGACACTTAAGTCACCTTGTTCGAGTTTTATGTCCTTATGAGGACACTGCTCATATGTAAGTAGGTTCTAAGAACTCATAGAAATTATCTTTGACAATATTCTCCTTCTTCTTCCTGCAAATGTGCGAGACGCTGACGAAGTCCCTCTTTCACCCCAAAACCTACACCACATTTTTCCTACCTAGCCCCGTCCATCGCATCTTCTGGATGACGGGGATGTCTGAGGCCATCAACCATCCGGGCAAGGATTTCCCATTAAGGGACCGCCGGACATTCGAGGTGCCTACACTTAAATCGTAGTTCTTAAAACGTTTGCCGGGCTCGTCATCAAAAACGGAGTTACTCGTGACGACCTCAGTGAGCCCATAAACCGTATATGTCGGAGAGACCCCACCGAAGCTTCCTCACTTTGGGTTGGTTACCATAGCTCACAAAAGGATTGGTCACGTTGCCCGACGTGGGCAAATATTTATCATTTTCGTACTACAAGGCGCTTACTCATACATACATACGTCATGCTAAACGATGCTTCATCATCAAATTTTTTGCATACGTATGAAAGTAAGAACTAATTTGTTTATTATCTCATATAAATACATAATTTTTATGACATTCTCTGTTTTTTAATTTGTCACTCAAAAAAGTTTTTTAGCTGTCTGCTATTAACCAATTTATTATAGTCATTAAAACTTTGTGGCAAAGCTATTTTGCATATTTTAAATTTAAACACGCTGAGTTATATATATTCGTAAATACATACATACATACATACATATAAACGTTCACATGAACATTTTATATATAACAGAAACAAAAAAAAAAACAAATACTGCGCAATCATAGTTGACCGAGCAGTGAATGATTGAATTTTATTAAGGTTACCCTGGGCGTATGAGTAGTTTTTTAAAGGGTTTTGCAGTTTTCCACGCTTGCATGGAAATTCACGTGCATCGAGGATAGATTTGAATATTTATGCAAAAAACCCACATTAAAGAAGCATAGGGTCTCTTTCAGGGCGTTTATACAATTTACATTTCAAATAGTTGTCACTTTTTAGCATCTAGTTATCGGGACAAAATATAGACTTTTAATGCAAAGCAACTAAGGAAATCATAAGAGACACGAGCCACTTAACAGTAGAAGAGTTTTTATTTTTTGAATTTTGAATTATATATTTTTCGCTCCAAACAAAAGTTAAAATTATTTTGTTTAACCTAAGTCGAGCAGTTACATATCGACGCCTCCAAATCATACTAAGCTAAGTCTGCATAAATCTTTGTTGACTTGGCATGGTATGGTTTGGAAGTGTCGATATATCATTAATCTTGGAATATCTGCAAGAAAACATAAAAAATCCCGAAGAGAACTGAAAAAATCACGAGGGGTCGGTACCCAAAGATAGCAGAAATGTCCCAAAAAATTCAACGGAGTTTAGAAAAATTCCACTAGGACGTTAAAAATACTCCGAATAGCCAAACACAATTCCAAAAGATTCAGAAAAAGAACCAAAAATCATACCGAACATGCCCAAAGGAACCTGAAAATATAAAAAAAACAGTCAATATAACGAAATTCTCGAAAACTTTGCCAAAAGCTCCCGAGATGCCAAAAAAATTCTGTCCACTACCGACCATCATGTAGACATCCCGAAGGAACTCGTCAATTTTCTGAGAACTTAAAAAAAAAATAAAACGCGAACTGAAATTCGTCAAAACAATTTCCGAAAATAACTCAAGGAATCCTAAAAAAAGCTTGCCAAGCTGCGAAAATCACAAACACATCTCCGAGGGATGCGAAAAATTACCGAAGAGTCCAGAAAAAATCCAAAAGTTTTCAGGAAATTCCCAGAAAGTCCCGAAAAAGCCAAGCAGATATTCGGAAAAAAATCCTTTCCGAAAATCACAAACCGAAGAGATAAAAAAGGTTCAAAAAAACCAATATTCGAAAAAAAACAGACAAAAAAAATCCTAAAATGCCCTGAAAAATATTCAGACAAAATCCCCCAAAAAAATGCTTACCAGCTTCTTCGTAATCTTTACCAAACCGCGGGGATCCAAAAAATACCCGAAAGTTGCAAAACAGTTTCGAAGTTTCCCGTAACTTATCGAAAAATAATCAAAAATAAACCTGAATGATCACAAAAAATTTTACAAAGTTCTAGAAATAACGAAAAAGTCTTGCAAGTAACAAAAAAAAAAATACTTAATAATATGTCCAATATCTAAATTGCGAATAATCGAGCCCGGTTCCAAAAAATTCAAACGTGTTCTGATGTGTTCCGAAAGTTACAGAAACATAACTTCCGATAAGCTATATAAAAACTCCTACCCTGTTCCGAAAATCACAAAAAAATTTCGAATGTACCGAAAAAAAATTCAGAAAAATTCGGAAAGATTTCAAAAAATTCCTGGAATATCCGAAAGAGTTACCAAAAATATTCCGAAAACATTTCACAAGATACTGAAAAAGGTATTTCGCGGTTTTTCCATAATTACCACCCCGAGAGGTTAGGAAAAATACTAAAAAAAATCACAAGTTTCGAAAAATCACGAATTTGCTCAAAAAGAATTCAATTTTATTTAAGTCGGAAGGAAATCTTATTCTTGTGTCAAAGATGATACCTTAGAAAGTGGAGCAACAATTTCTTCGCAATGTCCTTTTCTGAAATCACTGCTCTTAACTTATTATGAAATTTCAAGTTCTTCACTTAAAACAATTTGCATTAATACGGATTGTATGTATTTCTTGCATAATTCTCTTTCACTTTTCACTCAGCACTAAACTGCAAAACAAAATATACTCGAATAGCTAATATTTAATCTTATTTCCAGCTTAGGTTAAAGCCTTAAAATACCTGTGCAGCACTTATAGTATAGTGAATAAGTAACTACACACATACATATGGAAATATGAAGCATACGTATGCATATGCGAACATCCTTGAAATATTACACACATACAGATAACTCCGGTGTATAATGGCATTTCACTTACCAACTAAAACCAAGCTACTACCTCCTGGCAATCCAGAATAATACAGACAGACTACATAAGTATGTACATACATATATATGTATGTGTGTATATGTAATAAAGGCTAACACTAAAAGCAACCATACTACATGCAATTTTAATTCAATCTCAACACAACTTGGCTTAGTTGATATTCCTAAGCTGCGTGCCTGCTATGAGGTGCTTGCATGTGTGTGTGTATGTTTGTGAGCGCAGGTAAACTACACAGAAATCTTTTTGATAAATTTCGCAGAAATAACAAGAAAAAAAACAACAACTACTTGCCACATGCTTTTGCGCCTGCGGGTTTCTATGTCAAGCGCGAGTAACTACGAGTATAGAGCAAGAACAAAAACACAACAGCAAAAAACAAGAAAACAAATAGCAAAGATTATGCTGAAAGTCATAGCAAATAAAAACAAAAGCAACAAGTCGAAAGTTATGGAAAATAGCGAAGCATTCCTGCGCTTAACAATAGTTTATTCTACTACAGCAAAGCAGTGAAGAAGCTTTTAGTGTGAAAGGAAGTAATAGAAGTAAAAAAACAAAAACCAATAACAAAAGCATATTCACCGCATAACAACAACTGAAGCGTCAATAATGCAAGCGGATTGCGTATGCGGTTAGTTGACTGACTAGCGTGTATTTGACTAGCTGCGGGGTTGACGGAAAGTCTAACTGAAGTATGCTGAACGTATGTACATATGTACGTATGTATGTGCAAGCATGTATGAGTGTGCTCTATCATCTCTGCATATTGTTGACTATGGCATCGGATTTTTGTTGGTGACTTTTGCTGCTTTTGTTAATACGCCCTCGACCGCAAGGTGAACTACTTTCTATTTACACACATACACAGCTATTTAGTAGTGCATGTGTGTGAACAAGAAAGTATTGAGGCACCCAGTAAACAGGATTTAGTTGCCCACTTATATACTTCGTATGCCAGACTAGGCTGGAAGTATTTAGAGTGCTGGTCACTGCCTTCAGTAGAGCTTGACTTTCTGTGCATCCACCTAAACTCTTCACTATCTGCGTATTTTCCACAAATTATACCCCGACTTAGAATACCGAGTCCTATCCCTCAAGAGAAAATTGAAGCTGCAAAAATGATCTCTTGCTTATTTTGGCAACCAGGATTTTGGTTTTGCGGAACTCAACCAGTCTCTCTAGATATTTCACCTTAGCGATGAAGGCGACGTCAGCTAGCCGCCATAATGAAAATATTTTTCAAATTCGCCAACAGGAATTGATTTTCTTCTTTGAGTAATGTATGCTGGGTATGAAACCATAAAAACAGAGCGAATGGCTGCTGACAAAGGATCCAATATCGAAGTCATCTTCATTCGCCACAATTCTAGCAACGAACCCGTTGTAACTCCAGTCAGCCTCCAGAAGAACAGAGAATGTCGTAATCCTTGTCCACGCAGAGGAATCATCAGACCTCTTGACTGAACCCTGCTTTGCCATTTTGTTCTTTTTTAGAACTTTTATCAGTGCAGCCGTTTGATCCAAGGTTTCAATATCACACTTTAAAGAAATGCCTTCTCGCAGATTGCGACAGCTTCTTTCACTCTCTTTACATCCAGCGACATCGTTCTCAGTCCATCACAATATTAGTACTATTAAGGGCCGGGTTAAANCGACAGCTTCTTTCACTCTCTTTACATCCAGCGACATCGTTCTCAGTCCACCACAATAATAGTACTATTAAGGGCCGGGTTAAGAAATTCGAATTCTTAAATGTCTTGTTTCGCCAGCGAAGAAGAGTACGGCTCAGGAATAGACGAGACGGATAAGTCTTATCTAAACCGACACAAAAAGGGCAGTCTTTATCACTAGCCTGATTGAAATGTATCTAAGCTGACGCAGCTGTCAAGTATTTGAGCTTCTGTCGAATTCCACATTAGCGCAAAACAGAGAGAGCATCTTCGCCAAGTTTAAATTCGATTCGCTTTCGCAATTTGCAGCGAATCTCTGCTCAGGACTCTGCGGTTTATGATTGAACATAGAGTTAGAAAGGGTAAGATCAATTATCTTCTGTCTCATAGGCGTGGCCTTAGTCCACAAATTCAGTAGATATGTTAAGCCCACTAGACAGGATATACTCTAAAAGCCGATATTCCCTTGTATAGCATTTTTATAAAAACATTTTTTTATTACATAAATACACTCGGGAGTTTTGTCATTCATTACCCGCCGAGCAGTCACCACTATTAGAAAAAAGCTTTTTTTTATATATAGTGCAGGCCAAGGATCGCATCTTACTGGGTCCTACCGGTAGCTAATTTGCACTTCCAACACCACTTGCCCACGTTGGTCGCCAGTTTAATACATAGTAGTAAATATGACATAATAATTACAAAGTAGATATCACTGGTCTACAAATTTCAACTTTTTTTCTGCGAATAAGACGGGTCGAACGCTGGAAAAAAAAATTCATTCACAAGTAGTTCCATAGATAGTATGTATGTATGTATATTTGTATATGAATGCGCATGAGACTTATATGTGTCACTGCCCGCATATATATAAGCCAGTCAACCGCATACAGTCAAGCAGCTTAGTTATGCGGTATATCACCAACCCACATACGCCCACACACACGCACACACACTGAGCGTATGTGGCTGAGTAGTGCTTTGTCCAATGCTCAGTCGGTAATACAGCGGTGGCAACAGTCTACTAAAAAAAACTGCAACAAAACGAGTAAAAGCAAAAACAATGCCAATGAAGAGCATGCACTGCTGCATCAAAAGGTAAAAGTTACTTTTAAAGCAGGAAAAGAGATGCTTCATCCTATTATGTTTTCTTCCCAAGGGAATTGAGCGGAACTAGCTAGCTATTGTCTTACACTCGTATCCCTGTTGGAAAATGATGAATGCTTCTTGGAAGAACTTAAAATTGATATATTCTTTCTCACTTCTCGCGGAAACTCCGAATAAGTTCAAAAATTTACCCTACTTCCTGCTCGCTTTTAAAGTAGCTGTTAGTCGTGGCAAGTGCAAGTCGTTTTCAAAAGTCTGTCAAACTCAAGAATTTCCAAAAGGGATACTACTTTTTGCCTGTTTACACGCTGAATGCAGACAAGTCCACTTTCAATTATGTTACCAGACATTTTTATGCTTATAACAAAATTAATGACCTGAAAAATTTACTAAATCTGCCAAAATGTGCTCCTTATCAGAAGAACAAATTAATTGGCACGTATTTTTCATATTTTATTCAACAGTTTTATAATTTTATACAAATTCGCAAAAAAACGCGTCACACGAGCAAGTTGAAATTATTTCTGGAATGCGATTTGCGTTATTTCAGTTGCAGTTACACCTTGCAATTTTTATTTCCGGAGGGTGATTTCTGCAAATCCTCAAAAAGGACTCTCTGGCTGTTTACACGGGAAAGTATACTTTCGATTTCGCCTTTTGGCAGCGAAACGCGTAGAAAAAACGCTTCCATTGCCACGTTTAACCGCACCTTAACAGAAAGCGTGAGTAAAGCTTTCGCTTGGAATTAAAGTGGAAACATGCCTTATCCCTGTGCTAAAAAGAAATGGACTGTCCAACAAAGAGGAATGTTTTCGTTAAGCATGCCGGAATTTTCACATTTCCTAAAGGGACACTCTTACTTTTATATATGTATGTATGTATATAATATCTACATATGAATATGTGCAACTGTATAAGTGTAAGTGTGTACGCTCATTTGACTGTTGGTATCAGTGTTGCCAGAGAAAAATTTCGTTTGGAGCTAAAACGGTCGAAAAAAGTGCTAAAAAGAGCTAAATAATACTAATTGTAGCTAATATTCTTTTTTAGGTTGAGCATTTATTGACGTAAGGTTGTTTTTACATTTTCGGCAATTTTAATAAAAACAATGAATTTTATAAATTTAAGTGCTGAAAAAATCTTTTAAAGCCAAAATAAGGTGCATATATTTCGAATTCGTTGCTATAGCACTTATAAATAGTGAACTAAAAGTACCTTACAAACTGTTAAAGTCTGTAATTTCAGATATTTGAATTGATTAATTTTTTCGCAAAACTTTTCTGGAAAGTTATACTTCCAGGTCTCCTTAAAGGTAAAATTTGTAAGGTAAAACAAAATCCGCGCTATCAGAAAATTCTTTTAATTAATTTTTGATTTCTTTAACCTAGATCCAAGAGTTTATGGTGGATACACTGCATCTCGAAATTTTCCATTTTATCAACGCTTAAGTTTTGTGTTTGACCAAATACAACTAAAACTTTCTGGAGCTAAAAAGTGCTAGATAAATTTGAAAAGAGCTAAATTTCAATGGAGCTAAAACCCAATTTTCGGAGCTAAATAGAAAAATAAAGAGCTAAATCTAGCTCCAAAAGTACCAAAATGGCAACACTGGTGAGTATGTGCTTTTGAGATTAGTGCTATTGTGCAACAAAGCTGCTTTAAGAAAGCCAACAGCAGTAGCAGCAAATAAGTGATAGCCCTCCTACATGCACATAGATTAAGAAAGAAGTATTTTCAAAACCATTTTGATATTTAGGGTCAATTTCATAATGAAACACATAAAGTTCCTTTTACATAACTTTCCTTTTAGTTAAAGTGTAATTTAAAGTGTAATTTAAATGTACTTTAAACAAGAACTGTTTTCATAATACAATGGCAATTGAATAATAAAAAAAGGTTCACTTAAATGAAAACAACAAAGTTGGCAATGCTGATATCGGCAATATTGCATCAGCTCATCGTCATAAATATGTAATTATGCTACGAAAATGACATACCTTTTTTTTCTTACAAAAGGGAACTTTATGTCATTTAAATTTCCATTTTGGTTATTTAACTAAATAGCCTTTTTGGACACCTTTAACTTTAAAGTGGCCTTATGAAATCGGTCAGCCAAATAAAGCATCCTTTCAATTTTAAAGTATTCTTTAATCTTATATATCAGTATTCTTTAATCTTTATTAACAGTTAGAACTTTTATTAAAAAATCGCTCTTTAACAATTATTTTTGACTTTTATTTAATTACCCCTTAAATAACCGTTATTTTTGACTTTTATTTTATAAATCCAAAAAAAAAACAATTATTTTTGAATTTTGTCTAAATAATCTGCAAATAACATGTATTTTTGATTTTTAAATTATATGTCTTACATAACAGTTATCATAGACTTTTATTTATAAGAGTCATAAATAAAAATAAGTCACTGACCTTGATTTTTTAAATTATACTTATAAAAGTCATTTGTAAAAGTCGTAGTAAACTTTTGTTTCCCAACACTTTCTTAACTGCGAAAAATGTTAATGACTTTTAAACGAATGATTTAAAAAAGTAAAAAGTCGGTGACTGATTTATATTGATAACTTTTAAAAGTAAAAGTCACTGACTGATTTTTATTGATAACTGTCAAAAATAATTGTTATTTTGGATTTATAATATAAAAATCAAAAATAATTGTTATTTTTTTTTTAATTTTGCATAAAAATTTATTTTCAAATTTGAGTCTCGGTCTCGGAATCACTTTGTTGTAGAACATTTCCCTCATAGTGAAATTTTCCATGGCAGTTTTCATCAATAACTGTTATGTTCGGTCCCTGAAAATGATTTTAGTTGGAAAATACGTTTAAAGAGGGTTGCCACCTGTTTAAAAAGTCGAATTTATTTTACTGATACACAAATTAAACGAATTATTGAAATATTAATGGCAAAAAGAATTTTTTAGAAAACTTAACTTCGAAAATATTTGCTATTAAGGTTACTACCTGTTCGAAGTACATTTAAAAAAATGAGAAGCCATATTATAAACAAAATTTGTATTTAGAACCGACACCAAATGAGTGAAATGGGTTTAGTGAAGTTAAGACTTTAAGCGGTCTTGTATCTGCATTCACTTTTCATAAGCCAAGTCAACCTGAAAATCAAAGACCCATTTGCATCTCATGAATGAAACATTTTTAAATTTTTTAATTTAAATAAAGTCATGAATAATTCTCAGACATTCACATTATCATTAAGTTCTACCTCCAAACAAAAAATTTAATTTTGCTAACATTTAGTTGAGGCCATTTGCATGCATAATAAGTAACCTTGTTCAAGCCGTGGCTTTTTTTTAATTTGTTTTTTTTTTTCTTTTAACAACTTTAACACTTTTAAGCATTTAAAACTGCAAAACGGCTCGCGGCTGTTACATAAGATTTTTCGGATTGCTCCCCACGTATAGAGAAATACTTTACAGGGGAAGACACAAAGAAATATGAAAGTGTAAATTGTGGGTCGCAAAACAAAATGCGTAAAAATAATAAAATGCAAAAATGGTAGTTAGTACAAAGCACGCAAAAAAAAAGTATATATATATATATATATGTATATATTTATGCACAATACCCAGTATACTTAAATGTGCTTGAACTTAACATTGTGCTAAAGTGTTAAGTAGGTAAATGCGCGGCGAGTGCAAAAAAATGTACGAATAAAAGGCGCGCGCGGGGGAAAGGGTGAATGCATTGAGCAAAAGGAAAGTACGAGCAACTGAAAAGTAGTTTGTATTCAAAAAATAAATAAATAAAAAATTACAAAATGGGTGAAAACTGTGCAAAGTAGTGAGAGAAAATAACAAAATGAGCTTTATGCAAGAAAATAAGCAAAAATTAAGTACAAACTTTATGATGCTTTAGCGACCGTAGTTTTTATTTTATTTTCGGTTTTTTTTTTTTGTTTTATGCTACTATCGCCCTCAACTTCAGCCTGCCTTGAAAGCTGCTACTCACTGACAAATTTCAGCTTAAGCTTTGCTGCCCTTTGCCTTTGTATTCGCTAACAAGCAGCTTAACGGGAAACGAAATATAAATATATGTATATGTTTTTGATAAATGAGAAATTTATTTTTCGTCCTTGTTGCTTGACGTAATTTATTTCGTAGACCCGACAAGTTTATCTTTACTGTTATAGTTTAATGAGGTAAAGGTTTTAGGTTGGTCAAAGCAAGTGTTTCTAGAACATACTTAGTTTTGTTTCTATTAAAAAAACTGCAGTCTACTATAATATTCTTCCCAATAATTCAGCCCATGTCCTTTTCCAATATGCATCGTGTATATCGGACAAGGGAATGACCCCAAAATGGCATTACGCCTATTTTGAACAACGGAGGCGTTTTGGGAAGTTTTTCATATTAGTTATGCACACCAAGGGACGGCCACTATGAGCTACTAAACCTTGCCTAGATCAGCTCAATCGTTGCCGTAAAGCTCAACTAACGATAGGCTCAAGATACGTGCTGTTTCGACGAAGTTGGTCCCAAGACAGAGATATAGCAGTTGAGTGCACTTAAGAGGCATATGAGAAGGTAGTTAATGTCACGCGGTGAACCTTTACATCCGAGACATAAGGTTGAATATGCCAGCGGCTAGTATGGATAAGCAAAAGTTCAATCTTCTACAGTATCCAGTCTGTGATAGTGCCATATTAACGTAGAATTCCGTTGACGGCCTGGGTGAGTTTTGGTAAAGATAATGAGGGTCGCTCTGTGAGTTTCGGATTTTATGTCGTAAGGATGTTTTCTGGCGTGCCTAAAATAAAGTACAGCTGTTAGCAAGTGCCTATTCGGGTGCTCGAGTATGCCGGAATCAGGTTGTGCCATCTATGTAGCTACATTTTACTGTGACTTCTAGCCCCCGGTGACCAATCTGGCGTTGCGTAGTTTAGGACCGATTTTCCAACTGCCTTGTGTGTTACCAACAATGCTTCTTTTGCCTTTGCCCCAAGTTCTGCCGGCGAGCAACTTAAGGACGCTGCTGCTCTGTACTTAATTGGCAATTGCGGTTGTGTCCGCTGAGACAGAGATCAAGCTGACGATAGTAACTTCTAGGTGTTTCGGCTTGTTCACAGTCGGAATTAGTGTGCCAGTGACGTAAATTTCCAATTGGGGTTTGACCTTTTTCGCACTGGTAGTGAAGGTGGTTTTCGTAAATTTCTCAGAGAGAGAGAGAGAGTTAGGCTCATTTTGGTGAAGAAGCCAGAAAGATTACGTCATTTCTAGACGCCAATATCGTGCATTGATCAGCGTATGAGATCAGGAAAGCTATAAACGAAGTCACCTATCATCAGAGAGAAGTTGTTTAAAGTTTTGAAAATTTTGTTTTTTAAAATTTGACGACATTTAAGAATGTAGAATCAGTATAAATTAGACCATTAGAACTTTGATTTTTCGCAATCAGTTTACAAGAGATATAGGAAATCACTTCTGCAAGCCTAATGATTTGTTTTAATAAAGAATTCGGCACAACAAACTCTTTCGAAGTGATTAGCTGTAGTCTTTGAATCAATCACTAATCGTGAGTTCATTTTGCATCCGTACTGTGGACACGCGCATACTTCCGTGTTCGTCTCGGCAGTGAGAAGGTTTGTAGCTATGTTTTGAAGAGGGTTGCCACCTGTTTGAATAGTCGAATTTAATTAAATTATACACTAGTTATATCAAATATGGATATCAAACGGTCCGTCTCGGCAGGGAGAAGGTTTATAGCTATATTCTACCGAGGGTTGCCACCTGTTTGAAAACTCCAATTTAATTTAATTATACACAAGCTACATATATGTGGTATTAAAAAATGGGTATGAAACAGTACTTCTCGGCGAGGCTTTATTTTGTAGAGGGTTGCCACCTGTTTGACAATAGAAATTTAATTACATTACACACACGTTATATGAAATATTAAAATAGGTGACAGCTACAGGTTTCGCAGCTACATTTTAAATAAGGTTGCCACATGTTTGAAAAGTCTAATTTCATTAAATTATACACATGTTATAAGAAATATTAAAATATGGGTGTCAAACGAAAGAGTGTTAGAAATATTTTGGTGGCACATATTATACTTGGAACCATCGACAATATTTTGAAAATGACGGAAGACATATGTATGTCATACCAAATGGCCATATGATCTGATGTCTAACTGGAATTGAACATCGACATGGCCCTTGATGTCGATTCTGAATTCGAGGAGACCCACTGAAATAAAAATTAATCAAATTATACGCATAAGCCATATTTACAGAAAGTCCCTGAGAACATTTTCGGGAGTCGACTGTTTGAAAATGCATGGGGTAGCTAACTAGTGACATCTGATACGCCGGCCAAATCTAAAGGAATTACAAATGGGTTGTTCATACTTGTCTGGTTATCAGGTTATCTGCTTATCTGGTTATGTGGTTGTATTTGTTATTCAGTTTACAGCAATTACATACACTATCTACAGAATAAAATGTTTTAACCAGATAACCTGATAACCAGTCAAGTGTGAACAACCCAAAAGTATTTACAGAAAAATTTAATTTTAAGATTTTCGACAAACTTTAATTTTTTTGGCGCAGAACAAATTTTACTGGTTTGTTTTTATGTAAACATGAATTTAGGTGTCGTTAGTAAGTGATTTTAGTTCCTTGCTTACTATAATGTGGCAACTTATTTTTTGTNTATTACACGCTGATTTTCTTTGTGTTCACACTTTTTCCATTCTACTCACACAAAAGTAATAAACGTAAAGGCAAGCGAGCTAAATGAGAAAAAAATATTTCTAAAAATATTAAAACAAAGGAAAAACGAAGCCTTAAAAGTAAATATGTACGTACGTACATTAGTTTGCGTAAAAAGCAACATTTAATGCAGCGCATGCCCTATACCGCAGCTGCAACTAAGCTGCCACGGCCTGACCTGGGTTAGGTTAGGAAGGACACAAGGCCACCAACACCGTCCCCCTTCACCATCACCAACTACGCACTCGCTTGTATAACTATATGGAAATAAATATGCAAGGGGAAGCGACTCTGAACTTGCAAGAAAGCATGAATGCATGCGAAAAAATAATGAAAAGAAAATACAAAATGCCAAAAAATGCGAACTTCCTTCCTATCGGCTTTGTATTAAGTTCGCTGTGTTAAGCCTTTGTTTTCTTTGCGAGTAGTTCATTTTTGAATGTTGCAGCAAAGAAAAATTTTGCAAGGTATTAGAGACCAGCCAGCCAAGCTTTTCAAACAGCAAAAAAAAAAAATATATGACAATACAAACGCGAGAAAATAACAGTAACTGTTACAATAGCTAAAGAGAACTTCTAATGCGTGCTTGTAACTATGTACATACGTATGTATGTATGTATACACTGTACAGGGTGTCCTATACCTCCCAACCACCTCTTTTACGATGGAGGAAAGTGTTTTTTATTGGAAAACGCAAAAAATAATAAATCTACCAAGTCGGTATGCTCTATCTTTTGGCCGTTTTACCGACTTTGGGTTTCGACCGGAAGTCCTAAACGAAGTCCCTTTTTTAACCGGAAAATAGGCTTCTGACAAAAGTTATGTATTTTTGTACTCAGAATCCGAATCTTTGGTAAAAACATGTATGTCTAATTAAAAAAAAAAAATTGACTTCCGGTTTGTTTAACCCACTTCCGGTCGGAACCCGAAGTCGGTAATACGGCCAAAAGATAAAGCATCTCCAACTTGGTAGCTCACATTCTTGCGCTTTCGGTGGACGGAGTGGACGGTTGGTCTAGCACACCCTGTATATGAGTGCAGCCTGCAATGTATATGTAGCTTTGGAGCACATTTTAATGTAATAGCAAACGTACAATAACACTGGCTTAAGTAACAAGCCCATCGACAACAACAGCAGAGACAACAGCAAAAACAAAACAAGCAAAGCATTGCAATAAGCACAAAAGCAGCAAATAATAATGGCAAAAAAATAAAAATTTAAGTACTCCGAGCGCATTTGTTCTTCTTAGATTTTTAACATTAAATCGGGCAACTAAGTATTTTTTTGTATTTTTTTTTTTTTATTTCCATTTTTGCAGCTTTCATTCATTTCTATTTCAAGGCTTTTCCCCTTGCGAGTTATGCGCCGTGCTGAGTCTACTGCTACATATTGCAGCCTTTTTTGCCCTTCCTTTGCAATGTTAGAAGACAAAGCATAAAATATTTAGGTTATGCGAACTAGTTCGACTGTCGGAGACGCTCGCTATTATTGTGGTTAGCGTCTCCACTGCACTTGCACAGTACACACTGAGACCGGAGACTTGATTTCTTGGTCAAAATTCTGCCAACACTCAAGAGGAAACAAAATTCGTGCTACTTAAAAACTGGCGGACTTAACTTTGAAAAAAAGCTTGGATTTTAATGAGAGTTTATATGTATATGAGAGTTTTTTATGTCCTAACCCCGAATTTGGTATCAGAATTGTAAAGTAAAATTGCGGATCGAAAATGGCGATGGATAAGAATTAAAAAAATGGATTAAAAATTTATATATGGGTGCTTTTGATGGCACTTAAATCAGAATTTGATATCGAAATTTAAAAAAAATGTAATACCTGATTCAATATGGAGGATTAAACTAAAAAAAGGATTTTCTAGAAAATTAATAATAGGGGGATTTGATGTTGTGATTCTGTACTTTTTAGCGAATTAAAAAAAAATTAAGTAACACCGTGCGACAAAAAACAAAAAATTTCAAAACACGCGAGGCAATCAAAATGCTCCTGAAGCTAGATGCTAAACATGGTAAAACTGCTTTAGTTTTTCTCTTCCACTGAGACCACAGAATGGTTCTAGTCCTAAAAGTGCAGTTAGAGATCTTCCTCGCACCAACTCGTCAGCGATCTCGTTTCCTACGATCCCATAGTGGCCTGGCACCCAACAAGGGGTTATTTAATTTTTTTCTGCAAGAATTTGAAGCATGCTAAAGCAGTCTTAAACAAGTTTGGATTTCATGCACCTTTTTGTGAGGGCGTGGTTGGTAGCTTGGCTATCTGAAAATATAACTAGATGAGCGCCCTTCACACTATTTGCAAGGTTTAGTTTGGCGCAAGTTAGGATTGCTAAGACTTCAGACTGGAACACTGTGAGCCATCTATCCATGGGAATTACAAGTTTGATGTCGAGCCCATAGACATCTGCAACACATGCCCTGTCTGCGATCCTTGAGCCGTTCGTGTAGCAATGGGATCAATGGAGTCCCCATTTGCCCAATAAATATGCGCGATCGGGTATTTTCACTTGGAAACCTGCATGAAACTCTAGAGCCGCAGTAGAGCAAGTTCTTGTTGATCCAGTGACAAAGAGTCTTCTGCAGATCCCTATTGCCCTTGTGGTTTTGACCACAGTTTCTTCACAAAGGTGGTTCCAATTAAGTCTCTTTATCTAGCGTAATCCTTAGATATATCACCCCATCGCAGTATTCCAGCAATGTCCGTCCACGAGTGGCCGAGCCAAGGTTTGATTTATACGTTGTTGTAAATGGCTCACCATTTTGATCCCACACGATAAGCGGCACATGTAAAGTCCGAACTGCCGAGCTTTTCTCTTACCATAATAACCAGATCATCTGCATAGGAGGTCGTCTACTATAAATGACCAGAGCATGGGGTAGCGAACCCCTCCCTGCGGCCAGCCTCAAAGGCGATTTCGATCTTTCTAACCAGACACCGTAAAGCCAAATTACTTGATTTCCCTTTGAAATAAGTTGATTGAGTGCGATGTAGGGGAGTAGATAATCTCAGTTTGTGCCTAATGTGGAGGTCTAACAGTATCCCTATTGTTTTGAGAATGGAGAAAGTAAGGGTAATAAGTTTGTATGATTTAGCTATGTCAAAGGAGCCTAGAATTCTTGGGAACATGTGTGGGTGGAGAAAGTGGTTATCTAACCACAAGTCCCCACAAGTCTCAGTGATTTTTGTTGCAATGCATGTACACTTAGTTTTATCATGGCTGTCGTATACCGGTTGGTTAGGTGAGTTTAGGTAAGGTGTAACCGGAGCGTATTTATACAACTTGAGATGGTCCTTTGTGATACCACAATTCTGAAAGGCACCCTAAATTGTATCGATCAAACGCCCCGAGCCGATTATGTATTTACGAATTCGGCTAATCTCAATATCTCAGAGCTCATCGGGGCTATTTAGGATGTGAGAGCCAAAGTACTTCAACCTTAGCCTCGCAAACGCTGGGCATCCAGGAAGGTGGTATGGAGGTGGTTACAACTCGTCAACTTCCAGGCAACTCCGATTACGGAGTCCAGTAGTATGTTCAGCTTTAATGCGTGTATACAGATTGGAGAGTGAGCCGTTAAAACCCCCAACAGAAGTGAGAGCTGTGGCTTTGTGAGTGTGGGGAATGCCCTCGACCGCACTAAGTCCACCCTCGGCCAGAAGGACCTTGCGATCGCGCATGTCGTGGCTTTCGCCCAGCGCTCGCTAAGCCGAAATGAGGCCCATCTATCCAAGAGGGTTACCGCAAGCGATCAATGGCACCCCCAGCCGCTCTTTATCCGGCGATGGCGTTTCACGAGTACCTTCCCTGGACAGTTCGACAGCCACACAGTTCCCCTCAATGTCGCTGTGACCCGGAGCTCAAATAAGCCTAATACAGAAGTACGCCGATGCGACCAAAAGAGAGAGCAGACATTTCTTAACCAAATTAGAGCACACCTCCAACGAATTCAAGGCCCTAATAGCCACTTGGCTATCAGAATATAGTGAACCCACCACCTCCTTGATAGCAGCCACTTCCGCCTGGAATACACTGCAGAAATATATAAACCTACAAATGTACAAGTATCTGTACATATACACACATATGTACATTAGGGTGTCTCACCAAAAAAAGTTTCACGAGAATTACACGACGTAGAGAACAAAGGTGGAACTGTCAGTGGTAACGCTACTTTACTTTGCCGATTTTCCTAGTTGTCAAGTAAAAGAAAACAACGCCTCAGAATCGGTCCAGCTCACGTAAATTTAAATACTTTTCGTTTTTTGTTATTTTTTGGCCTAATATAAATCATATTAAACATTATTTGAAAAAACTTTTGTAGAAAAAACTGCTATAAACTATTGTTGTTTTTTCAACAATAAGTTTTTCAAATAAAAGGGTCTCATGCTCAATAAAAATTTTGAACAAATTATTCCAAACTACATATTTTGGCAGAAGTCTTAAAATATAATAAATTTTATAAATCGGGCGGGAGAACAGTACCGTTATTTCTTTTTTTTTTCTAATGGGCAATGTACATGCGACTGAATATCTAAAAATATATCACTGCTACACAGAGCAATACATAGGAGTGCACATTCACTTGCTGAGTCAAAACGAATTCCGCGAAGCAGCGAATCAGTGCTGCTCCTGTCAGCCTCTGCAAGTAGGTAAAAACAAAACAGCATTATTGCGGTATTTCCAGGATATAGAAATTTTCTTTAAAAAAGAAAAATAAGCTAAATAAATGCAAAAAGCAATGCTGAGAGATTGCAACGATGCTCAACACACATTTTACTAATCCCCTCCTCACAGCAGCCAGTCAAGCAATCAGCCAAGAACTAGGCAGGTGGATAAGCAAGCAGCAAGCGAACGAGAGCGCAAGCGTGCGCGATATCATCGTATCAGCATTAGCATCTATGTATTCGTGCATGCAACAGCAGGGCCATTATAAGAGCAACAGAGGAGGCAACAGCAGCAACGCCGGCAGCAGCGCAGCAGGAAGCGTAACAATCCAATAGCGAAATTGTGCAAGCAGGAGTAGCCACACGCCATGCGGAAAAGGTGAAGTAGCAGCAGTAAACAATAATAAAACAGCAAAAGCACGCATAATAGTAGCTAACATCAGGGAACGCTGTCATGGCGTGTGGCATCCGCCTGAGACAGAGTCATCATAGCATTTTGATTTTGATATTTTTTTTTAGCTTCCAGCTATGCAGCGTTAGTAGCAAGCAGCAGCTGCAGCAACAACAAACACAAAAATTGAGAAAAAATATTATCGGCTTCATCATGATCTACAAAATGTTTACACACACACACACACACACAGGTTTCCATTTTTTGAATATGTGTGTACATTAGGGTGG
The DNA here is from genome assembly GCF_001687245.7 of Rhagoletis zephyria. NCBI lineage: Eukaryota > Metazoa > Arthropoda > Insecta > Diptera > Tephritidae > Rhagoletis > Rhagoletis zephyria. The sequence goes on from NW_016158661.1 coordinate 64,504, forward strand.
TCAAAAAAAAAATTAAGGTTGAAATTTGAATGCTCTCACCCCCTAGGATTGTTCTACACCGAGAAATATACCCCTGTTTTTATTGTGAAATCAAAAAGAATTTAGAGCTCGCTCAACATTTGCCAAGTATTTTATATGGGAAAAGACATTTTTCGTAAAAATAGTAAATAATGCTTGAAAATCAATACGTTTTGATCGGCAAACTCTGCTTCTCTTCAGGAGAAATCCATAATAATACCCAATTGTTTACTTAAAATTTTTTAATATCAACTTTCTTTGGTTGTTTGGTTGTCTCTGTTGGTAGAAACGTCGCCCGACCCGGATCCAATTAGTGCTGAAAGCACCATTTTGATACGCTTTCTCTGAGGACCTCTACCTACATAAATATTTTTTGACTTCAAGATAAAAAAGCAGGGGTATAGATTTTCGAGAGCATTCAAATTCGGACTTTACTTTTTTCACATGCATTTTTTTTTACCACCCTAATGTGCATACATAAATATGTACTGACAATAGAAGCCAAGTTGGCGCTGCATCATAAATTTAGCCTGCAGGCTGTGCTGTGCAATGTGTCCCCACGCGTGTGTGTGTGTGTGTGTGTGTGTGTGTGTGGTGCAAAATCCACACTAGATCGCATATTTGTTGCAACAAATTGCAACAGTTGCCACATTACCACACCCAACCACTTCCTTGTTCACATTATACATTTGTCACTGTTTTTGTTGTTGCCATTTTCACCGTTGTTTTTAACTCATTCTTCTTACAAGGCATTTATGTATGCACTTCTTACTATCAGAGTGCTCTCCCGCTTTCTGGCTTGCTTGCAACATTTTGTTGCTGTTGCAGCAGAAATGTGAAAAACAGCACAGCGCTGAGCCATGGCAGTTATTGCAGTGCTAGCCAGCTATGCCAATGACGAATGGTTGTAACCATGTTTAGGTGCATCTATATGATTGTAGTTGTAAATGTAGGGCAGACAAACACACACACACACACACACACCCTCTCATACAGATATGCATAAATGTATGCACACTGATATAACCTCCTGGCGATTTGCAACGTTCGTTTAACTTCAAAGGCGCCAACGAAGCTGACAATTTGTTGTCGGTTGCAAGATTTACGGGGTGTGTCTTGAGGTGGTGGTGGATTTGAAAAATTAGCCGCAATGTTTGTTTTAGTGGGCGGGTAAGTAATATGGTTTAGCTGGTAGATTTACTTTGGAAACTATTAACTTTGGTAAGGCGCCAAAAGAAAATTAATACCCCTGAGTAAGGTCATATTTTGTAGTGTATCCTTTCAAGATCCCTTGTTATCTGAGATGGCTGTTTAGGATAATTGGGAATCTATAATCTTATAAGGTTCTGTTTGGTTATGTTAATGCCAACTCGCTTAGACCTGGCGGGTCCATTGTAATACCACTGTCTAACAATGGAGCCTCTGTGAGTATTTTCCGTGGAACCATTTTGAAGCTATCCTACACAGGATCTGAAGAAGTGTTTACCTAATAGAAGTGATCGACTGTTGCTTCCATGACCATCGAAAAGTACTGTCTTGAGAGGCTGAGCAGTTCTTCTGTTTTTTTTCTTACCAATTTGCAGTCATAATAGTCTGGTTGTTATATGAGTGCCCTTGTCTAACCATGGCCTATTGGCCTCTTGAATAATGCTATATTTCTAAACCTAAATTTGCGCCTTGCCATTGGTATCCCAATTGAAGACTGTTTTCACGCTGTGAAAGATTGGTACCTTTCCTGGCTAGCTCATCAGCCCTGCAATTTTCTCGAATATCTATGTCTCGAAAGCCATATGAAGCTGATCTTGAAGACAAGGCTGATATCATCAAGAGCTTTCAGGCATTTCTCTGCAACTTTTGATCTTAGCATTACGACACTCATTGATTTGATGGCCGCCTGACTTTCTGAGGAGATGTTTATTGTAGTCTTCGTTACGGCATGTATGTTAACGCGTACAGCTACCCTCTTTATAGCTAGAACTTCTGACTGATCAACTCTGTAGTTTTCCGGAATGCCGACGGTTGATTCAAATCCCAATCCTTTAGAGAAATTTCCGAAGCCAACCCTATTGTCTAGCTTGCGTCCATCTAGGCCTTAAAGAGCGGTCGAAGGTGCGTTTAGGAGCGGAGTAGTCGATGCCTTGGTTATACCTACCCATAGTGTCAAGTATAGCCGCGACCACGTGTATATCTACCAGATTTACTGAGTTGGGTTTTACCCGACCAAGGTCTGACCAAGGTCGGCGGTCTAACCCTGTTTGGGTGGGCGAAACTTATACGTCACCGCCAACCACTGCTAGTTCCTCCAACAATTTGCTCGGTGCATCAGTCCACGTTATACCGTAATGTGACATAAGTCAACTGCAATTCAAGCCTTGGCTAGTGTCACTGTAGGGCATGTTCAGGAATGCGCACCACGCAACAAATGGCCGGCAGGCAACACCACAACTCTCTTGCATCTTACATTCCAAACAGTCTCCCAAGGCACACAAAAATATTTATATTTAACTGTAACTCACCACGATCCTTGGCACTGAAGCCTGTCGAACGATCCTTGGGGAATAGCTTGACTGAGCAGATAGACGTGACAACCTTCGTCAGTGCGATCCCGGAAATCCCCGAATTAGGGATCTAAACACGGAGATTCGACAAATTGTGAACGAAAAAAAGCGGAAGAAGTGGGAAAAGCATCTGAAGATTTGCAACTTTACCTCTGGTGTAAGTACCTTTGGTCAACCGTGAGTTCACTGTCGAACCCGACAGAATGGAAATCTCTTTCGGTGTCCCTGCTTCATCTGGGCTGGAGTGATGCGAGAGCTACTTTATAAGACAGTTCACGCTGCATCCTCTGGCGGAAAAAGCCAAACGTCGAGTGATAAGAAGGCTGCACAAACTACCAGCGTGCAGTGCGCGTCTTTCTTTCACCACCTTACCGCTGGTGAGCCATCGATAAGATGAAAGCCTCCGAATTCATAGGACCCGACGGAATATGCAAGCTGATGCTAAAAAAAAGTGGGTCCTGTGGTAGTAGGTTACCTTACCAAGGTCCTGAACCTGTCCATGGCCACTACCATTACTCCGGACATCTGAAAAATTGGAGGAGTGGTCCCACTTCTCAAGCCGAGAAAACCGGCCAACAAAGGAGAGTCTTCTTGGCCGATAACCCTTCTCGCTGGTTGGACGTTATACGACGAAGCTACGGACTTTCTAAAACACGACGGACAGCCACCGGATGCCTTCTAATGTCGCTTCAGCACCATCTACACAATGAGGCTCAAATGCTCCTCGTCAGGCGGCATAACACAAATCTCTGTAAGCAATTCACAGTCGGTCTCGACCTACACCGACTCGCGGACCTGTGAATACCGTTTTGGGAACACAACCACCTAACGTGGACGAGTCAGTGCTTCGTCTGCCTCGGGAGACTCGCACCACCATAGCTCGCACCACCACTAACCCAATCGGAGTTGCGTACTTTCTGGGTTTTCCGTTGGTTGAGCTTGACGACAACGACTGAGGTAGTATGATCACTCAGAAACGGCTGGGTGGATTTAAATAAATCATATGGAATATTCTTTTTGGTTTTCAAGTGTCACCTGCTTAAAAATTATATTTAATTCTAGCGTTTTAACGCCTTGGGGGCTTACTCGTAACATTTTATTATTCAATTTTAAAGTTCTGTTGTAGCTGCTCTTTAGCATTTGCATTTCGTGGATTATTTATTATTCAAAAATTTCTGTGAATTCTCTGTTATCCGGTGATATATTTTGTTTGCCGCCTGCTGCATTGTGGTCCTTCGCCTTTTTGGCCTAGCATGTAGCCATACATATATACGATTTTTTTTTTGCTCAAGTTTTGTCCTTCCGCTTGCAGCAGTCTTTGGTTATGATTTTATACATGCATATACATACATATATGTATGTATATATTAATATGCATGAGTATCTTACACAGGCATACATATGCATACATGTACATAAATAATGTTATAGTGTGCGTCTATTTTATAATTAGAATTTTAAGCTGTTTATATACCCGTCATAGAGCAGCCGCAAATGTCCATACTAAGCTAAGCTCAACAGGCACAAAGGCTGAGATGAGCGCGCGGGCGCACACACAGAATATACGAGTGTATAGGCATATTTGTTTGTACATACATGTACATATGTACACACATACATATATGGTATTTGTATTAAAAATATCCTGTCTCGCAATTTTCTGTGTCACTGCTGTTTATCGCCGTGAGTGCACAAAGGTTTATATGTATGTATATCTACTACGCAGGCAAGTAATATTTTTATACCAGAGCGCACTTGTACACAAGGGTATATTAACTTTGTTCACGTAACAGCCAAAACGAATCGAAATAGATATAGACAAATGTATACATATATGCTCAGAATGAATAGAGAAGTCGATTACGCCATATCTGTCTGTCCGTCTGTCCGTCAGTCCATCTGTCCGTCTGTCCGTCCGTCCGTGTACACGATAACTCGAGCAAAAATTGAGATATTTCAACGAAATTTAGCATGTAGATTTCCATTTATCCAAGGTAGGCTGGTGTTGAAAATCGGACTGTAACCACGCCTACGTCCCCTATATCGGTAATTTAGAGAAATACAAAATTTTCGATAAATCGGTAAATATTAAGGCTAATTTATCCAAAATTGATGCTTGCAACAATTCTTTACCAAAACTTCAGAAATGCTTGAAACTTCAATACTTCGAAATTTAAGGTCGCTAATTTACTCAAAATTGATACACCCCGGCTTATCATGTAGCGGTAGCTTTCGGTAAGGTGAAAAACATATATTTAATACTTGCGCCGGGTATTTAATGTTCGGCTTCGCCCGAACTTAGACTTTCATACTTGTTTTAAATCAACTAATTGAAAACTACTTTAAAACAAATGTGGAGAGTAAATATTTCGAATTTTGATACTCTTTTTACTCGAAGGAACAATTTGAATGTTGGAAGTATGAAAAAGCATCTGTGAAGTGCAGAACGAAAGTGTATTCAAACGAAATATACTGACTGTAAAGTGATTTAAAATGCATTTTAAAGTAGTTGAGAGTTGGACAATTGACTGCTTCCTAGGTCATTGCCATGTTAAATAAATCAGTTCGTTGCAGGGGAAAAAGTGATAATTTCAATTAGTTGTTATTGAAAATAAAGTAAATCCTAAATTACTTTAAAATTAATTTAATTACCGGCAGGGTATATGTGCGGCTGTTCATTTGTATACATACTTCTTACTGGCACTCATTTAAAACAACCAGTTCAGTGACTGCAGCACAGTTTGTGCCATAAAAAATGGTACTTTCTTCTTCATTTTGTCATTTGTCGCCTCTCGCAGCTAGGCGATGTTTGCATGTATGAGTATGCGTAAATATATATCTATATACAATGGTATAGGAATGTAAAAGTATGTTTATGTGTATACTGCTGATCCCTTTATAGCTTTTATGACAGTAGCAGGCTCGAGATTTTCTGATCCCAATTTGGCCCCTTTCATCTGCTTGTCTATGCGCTCGCAATTTCATTTAATACATTCGCAGTTTTTTTCTGCTGCTCTTCATTTTGCTTGATTTTTAAGTTTATTTTTTGTGTTTCTTTATTTTATCTTTTTTGTTGTTTCTTTCGTTTTTGCCAGCTTTATGATTTTTCATTATTACTTCCATTTGGCGTTTTGGCCAAGTTTTATGCTCTTTAGGTTTTTTTAGTTCAAGGTTTTTTTAGCCATACTCTTCCTCATTCGATTCAATTTCTTTTGCTATTGTTACGAAGTAGGCATTGTAGGTGCGAGAGTGCAAGATTCTGTGTAGTTATGGGTGCATGTGGGCTAGGGGTAGGATAGTGTAGCAAAATAAGAGCGCATATCAATGAGAAACACCCCATTGACATGATTTAAATGTAAACTCGCCAGCAAAAGCATAGCTGGCAAAAAGTGAAAGCTGAAAGACAATGTTAAGCTAAGCGTTGAAAATCAATTTGTATATTTAAAGCATCGTTTTAGGCTGTCAGGCGCATGCTAGGGATACGGGTTGCTTAATTTCCTATGTATGCCAAAGCTGTAAAATACAAAAGGACGCAGCGAGAGGTTTAATCTGTTGCGCTAAATCGGAAAAAAACAGCTATACGCCCCACATACTTGCGTACATAATCGAGTGAGTACTCGTATACATATGTGAGTTCAATTAAGGTCAAACGGACCGGAATTTGTTATAATAAATAATAATCCAGATATAATTCCATGAATACTACATTCTCTGGTATTATGGTATCGAATATTTCTGATGGCAGAAGGAACCTTTTATTCCGATCGAATCCAAAAACGCTGTAGACACTATTTTAAGCATGTCGACTTAGTCTAGATCGAAGAACTTCGTACTACTGAACTGGTTTCTGCATTTTTATTCGTGGACGTAATTGCTTCTTTAGTGCACCCATGTTTTTTTTCATCGGAACCGTTGTGAAGTCGGTAGTCCTCTCTCCGTTGTCTAAAATGTTATGAAGACTGGGTTTTGAACCATTAATACTTTTTGTGCCCATCGCGGCATTAAAGTCACTCCCTGATCTCATAAATATGACTTTATTGAATTTAGCCCTTGTGCTGAGTATGCCGATTCATTCTATGATGGAGGTGAATATGACACAAGGTGCCTCATGGATAAAAAGTGAGCTTAAGCTCCGACTCTAGTTCCAGTACAAATTCTTAATCAAGAGCTCTCTTCATCAGTGCAAAAATTTAGTCTAAGCTTGCGCTCAGTTTTAATGCATGGGGCTCAAGGTATCGAAGTCCCCGCCCACCAAAAACCTTACACTAAATTGGTGTTCCGTCATTTAGAAGCTTTAGTAGATGTCGCTCATTGCAAATTTTTGGCAGCCTCGTGCTTGGTTCTTGTAATGCGGTGATATCAGTTATATAGCATACAACAGCTTGACAGGGTCATATTTCCTATAGATGGTGCGAAAATTTCGGCTGCATATCCATAAATTCTAGTCTTTGCTCCGTTTGCGAGGTTTTTCAGAGTTCAGCGGCTTTTTTGGTATTTTCATTTACAGAATTTTGTATTCAAAATTTGCAGATCGAAATCATGAAGACTTCAGCAATTTGCAGAGCTACTGGACTCAAGGAAAAAAATTGATTAAAAGTATATGCATACATTTATTCCACTTCTGAATAATAAAACATTTTCTTCACTCTCAATTAACTTTTGAATTACGCACTTTTAACGCATCTCCTCTCTATTTTTTTACTTTCAGGTTGATATTTCCTGCCGCAATACTAAACAAACAGTTAGCTCCATATTGACACGCACAAACTTTGTCACACTGAAATATGTAACCGATAATTGGGGTACAGATGCGAATGGTTTCAAGCTGGTTATAACATCGGTCAAGGATCCAAGTATGTATACGTTTAAAAATTAAATTCAAATGAACTCATAACACCTACTAATTGACTCTGAAGCTGCAGAGACGGTAGCAATCTTTCGTTTTATAGCCATTACTTTTGTCTTTTCAAACTTAACTTGATGCAAATGCCTTAACTCATTTATTAACTGGTTTTTTTTTTCATTTCTTCTAATGCTACGTCTAACCACTATTTTTCTTATGCAAATTCACAGAGCACACCTGCAATGATTTCACTTGTGCAGCGCGTGAATTTTGCATAAGTCCGGATTTACTCTGCGATGGCATTAATCATTGCGGTGACAATTCTGATGAATCGGTGTGCCAAAGTAAGTATAAAATAAAAGCAGAAAAGGTATAAGTGTGAAGGAGACAATAGAGTATAAAAAATATTACTGTAATTGAATTAGTAATTTAGTAAGCTGCCTTTATTATGCATTCCCTAAGTAGGGAGAGCAGTTTAAGTACTTGGAAAAGTGTAAAAAAATTTCATTAATAGGGGACTTGAGTTGGTGGGCGAATATTAAAAAAAAAAATATTTTCTCAGCTTTGTTAGGATAAAATGTCAGTAGCTTCGTTGATTGCCAAGCATAAAGCTTTCAATGTAGAAATGTCCATTTCATTATTTTCTTACATTTATGTACAATACCTTATTTACTTTTAGGCGAAACAGCTGCCACAGTTTTCGGGGTAGATATGACTTGGTTTGTGTTGATCGTGGTCGGTATCGTACTGGTTTTGAGCGCCGTAATCGTAGGTATTTCGATATGCGTTTGCCGACGACAGGATGAAGCGAACCTCAACCAAAATACAGCAATACAAAGTGAGTCATCTACATATATATGTACATACATATATACTCATACTACTTGTGTGTACACGTTAGGGAGGTCCTTAAAATATCGGCAGCTAAATTTTGTATAATGCTCGCCTTTATTTTGTTCTATAAAAAGTAAAGACATCCAATAAAATTACAAAATTTTTAATAGTAAATACCAGCAGAGTTTTAAAAAATTTAAATTTTTCAAAGGCGCGAAATTTCGACAAAACTTTAACTTAGACCAGCTGTAATTCAGCGTATTGAAACTTATTGTGATGAAGTTTTGTCGAATTTTTGCGATTAAGGGCCAAATTCACAAAGTTTGAACCAGCATGCAACCATAGTTAAACTCTTGTGAAATTGAATTGTTTTTGTGGAACGAATTTCAAATTGGAATAGAAAAGTATTGATATTTAGATTTGTATATTTTCAGCGATATTAATTTTCATAGTAAACTATGTGACTCTGTATAAATAAATTCAAAGTTAAACTCTTGTTGGTGGTAAAGTTAACAATCGTTTAACTAAGCACTGTGAATCCCGCTCTAAAAACATACGATTTTTCAGACTCCTAAATTTTTTAATTTTCGATTTGTCTTTATTTTGTTCGTAAAAAAAAAAAAAATAAATTATATTCAACAATTTTTATTGAGCTTGGGGCCGTTTTTAAAGAAAATCTATTGTGTAAAAGCAACAATAATTTTGAGAAAATGGTACAAATGATAACTATTTCGGAAATCACCACATATCCTCATCCGAAATTTACGTGATTTCCGAAATAGTTATCACTTCTACCATTTTTTCAAAATTATTATTAATTTTCTACAATAGTTTTTCATTACAAACGGCCTCAAGCTCAATAAGAATTGTTGAATATAATTGTTATAAGGCCATAAAATAACAAAAACTGAATGAAAGCCATGCCCCATCACGTTGATATTTTTTTAGGACCACCCAACTATGCATATATACGGCAATAGAGTAATGTCCTCTCTCCCAACTCTTTTTCCAGTGCATCATACCGCCGAAACAAATGGCTCATCGAAGCATCTGCACTATCATCATGGCGGCACATTGTCGCGTGAACACACACAACTGCCACCGACGTCGGGAAACTGGCATCACCCTGCGGGACCATACGGGTACCACAGCATTCTACGCAACTTATCGAAGATGGCCACCAAAGTCCGTCCCATTTGGTGCTTAGCAAATTCCGTCAATTAGGTCAAGATCTTTCACATACAAATCCGGCCGCCGCCGCTGCTGTCGCAACAGCGGGCCTCCATCAAACGAACATATCTGTGGGTAATCAAAATACAGCGGCCGCAGCAGCAGCCGCCGCAGCTGTCAGTGCTGCACAGAAGGATGAATGGTTCGTTTAGGTGGAGGTTGAGGAGGAGGAGAATGAATATAGAGGAGCAACACATTAAGCAGTGAATGATCAATTAGACTTCAGGAGAACTGTTGTTTTTTTCTTTTTACATAATTTTTAAATTAAAAAAAAAAAGGATTTTGCATGGCATTAAATGAAGTAAGTATGACCAGTGACAAGAGTATATACATACTTAGCTTAGTAATTTTATTATAAAGTGCAGTAGTATGAGAGCTTTTAGATGCAATGAGCTTTCATAAGTAGTAAGAACAATAAAATTGTGTAAGGTCTTAGCATAAATGTTTTATTCGTGAAAGCTCTCAAATTTTGAAAATCTTATCAAAATATTACATAAATGAGCTAAAAGTGTATAAACGCACGAAAGCCATTGCCATTTATTTTAGTGCGAATTTAAAAGAGTATGAGCCTTTTTGGTAAAAGCGCTTGAATTCCAAAAGCGTAGCTAGTATACGACGATTGATTGTAGCTGAAAATCTGCATTTAAAAAGTGCATTTGTGTAAATGAGCTACAAAGAAATACAAACTTTTTGCGAAAGCTCCGTTATGTGCGTAATAAAAGACACCAGCTTGTGTGGTTTATTGAAAAGTATGTGGTTTTGTGCAAATGAAACCTTCCCAGACCCAAAGCTCTAGCAAACTTTTGATATTTACTTTAATAAGTGTACATTAGTGTGCCTTAACAAGAAAGTCAGTCTTTATTTTCTTTGTAAAATTTATTATATTTTAAAAACTCCGCCAAAATATTTTGGAAAAATGTTAAAAAATCGCATTATTTGCGATTTATTAAGCTTAAGCTTTCTATCATCCTAGGTGATTATTTACAAAAGATATTTTTTAAAATTAGTTTTATTTAGAAAAAAACCCGACCATTTGAGATATTTCCAAATTAGTCCAGCTCAAATTAATCTTAATATTTTTCCAAATTATTTTGGTGGAAGTCTTATGATACAATAAATTTTATAATTCCAATGGAAAAACAATACCGACGTGTTTTTTGTATGAAGAGTGATCCAACCTAATGCGCATACATATCCTTTTTACTGCACCATTTGTTCTTACTAATTTTAATGCCAACTTTTCTTCATTGCAGGACTGTATAAAAGTTATCAACATCAAATTTAGTGGGCATCTACGCGCAGGGTGATCATTTAAGAGATTTATAGTACCCAAATCTCTTAGCGTTGAGCATAGAAAATTTCAGCATGCACTTGTCAAAAGTATGTATGTATGAAATTTTAGTGTCGGATAATCAACGCAACTTGTAAATAAAATATAAATACATATAAACAATTAAATAAATGTTATTGTAATTGATTAAAATTGAAGTAATCTTTTTTTTTTTAGTAACACATTGATGGTCTAAAAATGTGTAACAGTGAATATATTAGGAAAAATGTGTAATAAAAATTTACTAAAAGAAAGGTAGTTAATAGAGAATTTTAATTTTAAGCCTAAAAGTATGAAATGAAAACTGGATGAAGTCAAAGCCGTAAATTTAAAGCTAAGCAATTAGTTTTAGCCTAAGATATATGCTCCTTTTTTACAATAAAAATAAATTGAAAAGCGAATATAATAAAAATTATAAAAAATAATTAGTTTAAGAAATAGAACTTGATTTCTTGCAAATAACACAGGAATGTGGAAAGTTTGGACGAAAAATCGATCTTCGTTTTTTTTTTAACAATATTTTAATCTTTACAGTGGTTACTACATAGCTTTCAAAATATTTCATCTATTAATAACTGCCTAAACACAGCAGATAAAAAAAATTTTGAGCTTTTGTGCTTTTGTTTTTTAACGTTAGACTTCAGAAATGCTTTAGAACTTTCATTAGCTTTTTTGATTTAGTTTCTTATTCAATGGCCTGAAAATACTTTAAAAAATTTCGTTTTGGGCTTCGGAGCTTTTATGATTTTTTTTTTTAAAGTCAGCTTCCATCAAAAGATCTTTAAGTTTATAAAATTTCGTAATGTGAATGCTTAAGAGCGTGCTATTAAGTTGAACACTGAAAAAAAAGCTTTCGAAGACTCCATTTTCTGCATTTGTGACTTGTATACTTAGGTTAGTGTACATCAAAAAAGCTTGTAGGTTCATTGAGTTCAAAGAACTTTCAAAATGGGAAAGCTTAAGAACTGGTTACTTAGTACAACAGTCTGAAAAATTACTTTGAGGATGTCATTTTATGCTTTTGGAGCTTTTCAAGCTTTAGTGTTCGTAACTCTTTAATTTAGATTTTCTTATAAAAAGCTTTTAGTTTATTTCGAGATGTGAATCTCTTTTAGCTGGTTAATGGTTCAATAGCCAGAATAACTCTTTAAAGGTGTGACTTTAAGCTTTTAGGCCTTCGTACTTTTGTGTTTCAAAGTTAAAATTCAACAAAAAAGCTTCAAAGTTGTTGTGCAAATTTTATAATGAGAAAGCTTTGAAATTAATAGCTTTATTCAATAACCTTAAAAAAGCCTTTGAAGATGCAATTTTCACCACGTTGTTTTTGAAACTCGATGTGTAGATTTCCTTAGCGTTAAAAAAACTTGTTTTAGACCGGGGACGGGCACGCCTTGCCTGCCTGCGGAGTAAAATATCTATTTGCACATCGCTTTTCTATATATACTAATGTTAACCAGAGAGAGCTTTTATCCCCTGCTCATCCACATATATGTATATGTGTGGTATATATACCAAATGTACATCAATCTTAAAAAAGTGTCGCATGGGTGACTATTAAGGGGCCAACATTATCGTTAATGCTTTCAGGCACAGACAGAAAGCTGTATAAAGCATTGAAAATAACACTTTTTTCTGTATTGTATGCTCTGAAAGCTCAAAACCATGAAAAATTCTGCATGAGTGACTATTTCGTGACCAACTCTACTTTAAAAACTTTCGGGTTCACAAATTAAGCTATGGTTTGAAATCTCAATTATGACACCATTTGTCAATGAGAGTTGTTTGACTTTTCAAACTTCTATTGAATTTTTCGAGAGAACTTTTGTATAAATAGTTTACGCCTTGTAAATTTGGTAAAAACATTTTACTCGCTGAAAGTTTCAGCTAAAAAGCTCTCATAACATTTTTTTTATTTTTAAAAGCACAAAAGCTGTCTTTGTAAAAATTCGACGTTGACAAGCGGCAATGGAAAGTTTTAGCTTAAAGCTTTCATCGATTTTTTATTTCTAAAAGCACAAAAGCTGCTTTTATTTGAAAATTCGATGCTGACATAGGATCTAACAAAAGAGGAAAAAGGATTGAAAAGCAAAGCTCAGCGGTAAAACATTTCAAGAATCCCAGAAAACTGAATCAAAGAGTATTACAATATCAAAGCCGTTGGCGACGATAATATTGAAAAGCCACTTCCATGAGGAAAATAAATTTTTCAAACACAAAAATTTTAGGAAAACTAAAGTTGTAAGAAAATAATTGTAAAAAAGCTCACTTGTAGTTAATAAGGCAGGACAGTGCAATAATAAAATTTTTCCCAAAGTTCGTAAGTACTTAATCATTTCAAAAAAAAAACAAAAACCTGTACACTGCAAATTTACATAAAAGCTATGGAATATTATAAAAAATAGTGCAAATAATACGAAATTGTAGCTAACTGTTTAAAAGCCACAAAGAAAAACTCAATTTAATATTACTACATATAATAAAACAACAAACAAGGGATGTAAATAGTTGACAATACAGCAAATAAAAAACATTAAATATATAGATTGAAGGAAAAGAAATGGTACCAAAAAAATATGTAAAGCTAAACGATAATATCAAAGAGCGAATACCAGAAGCAGTTACACATTTTCATCAAAAAAAAAGGTTAGATGTCATTGTTTATTGGAATTTTGATTTTGCATAAGACGCAGTAAAATTTAAAAGTCTAGATTTTTATGTCAAATTCAGCGCTTAGTAGCTTTGTAGTTCATTGTCATCAAGAAATTTATTCTGTCACATGAAGCCAAGACTAGTAGCATTGCAGAGAAAAGTCTAGAAGCAGTTAACATAAGTTAGAAGCAATTATGTGTCTTTATTTAATTTAATTTTTTATGTTTTTTTATTTAATTTTGATTAATACCATTCTCTTGATTTTCTTCAGTAATATATAGACAAATAAGCCCTTAAACTTTCATTGGATAAGTTTTATTTACTGAGTAACATAAATGAACAATCGCCAATGACCAACGCATTTTGAGCCAAACATTAAATGTTGTGTTCTTATAAAATCGTCCCATCTGACTCATTTTTGAAAGTTGTTCTAATTCTCTCGTTAAAAATATGTGATACAAAGTTGCATGGTCCTAATCTATCATATGATGCATGTAACATGTCCAATTAAAAAATATCACATGCTCATATAACAGCTGATGCATCATCAAATATCACGCGAGGTAACATCGCTTGTGCATACATACATATATTGCTTGATCATACACGTTTATAGCGTTTAGTAATATAATTTACGGAAATTTGAATATTTGAAGGTTTTTTAACGAAATCTTATTCATTTGGGATCTGTACATCACATGCTTGAGCATACAAACCAATATTAGATCACATCATTTCAAATCGCATCACTTTAAGCAGTTCAGTTAAATTTCACCTCATAATTCCGCAACTCTTATAACATAGCATTCCGAAAATAACACGTTTTAGTGAAAGATCAAATAAAATAATATCAAATGACGCATAAACAATTTATCTCAAGACGGTCGAGAACGTTCTCAGCGAGAATAATATAAGTAAAAAAACCCTGGGGTACGTTTTCTAAAGTTGGATTTTCATGCGACGATTTTCTAGGCGATTCAACATTGCTCAAGAAAAATCGCTCGTGTAAATGGTGACTCAAAAATCGCTTGCCTCAAAGTAGACAGACAAAGTCAACTTTTGCAGGAACATTTATAAAACAAAAAAAGTCTCCGGTACATTCTGGCAAAATAAAAAACAGGAACAAAAGTCTAAGGAGCATTCTGACAGGGAACGAAACGGGAGCACACCTTCTCTGAACTATTCACGAAGAATGGAAGGCACGAAATATTCTTACACAGAAAATGAAAAATTGCTTCATACATGGACAGTTCCCTCTTATGATAAACTATCCGGTAGTTGAAATGATGGCTTAGAATTACTAATCATAATTCTCACTAAAACGAATTTCCATCCCAACATGCAAACAGCTCTCTAATTCTTAACGTTAATTTCTCAAAACTTTTGTTCTCATTTTGTTCTCTACCAGAACGTTACCCAGACTTGAAAACGTTCTCGATACGTTCGTTCTCATTGAAAAAACACGTAAATATGTGGCTACCACTGTATATTGGTCATTATGGCCTTCTATGACCTTCTATAATTTTTCGGGTAACTCCATAATTCCATCAGTGTTGAAATCCGTCGCCTGTTGCGTAGATCAATACCGGGTTGGAAAGATTGTTGCTTATAATCCTCCGAAGATATGTTCAAACTTTAAACTTCCGGAGAGCCTGGAGTATTTTATGCCAGCATGCAGTATTTAAAGCATCCTTCACGTCCAGAGTAATAGCAAGCAGCACTTCTTCGATCTTCGAACTTTTCATCGTTGCCCGCTGATCGCATCTTTAGCCAGCTGTTTAACTAACGTGACCGCTCCTACAGCGGATCTTCCGTTTCGGAAACCGAACTGCATATCTGATAGTCCTCCACCTGCATCGATCGCTGCTACTACTCTATTATTTGTTAAACGGTTTAGCAAATTTCCTACCATGTCTAGCAAATACATAGAGCGATATGCTGCAGGATCACCCGGTGGTTTTCCAGCCTTGGGTTGGAGTACTAAACGCTGTTGCTTCCATATAGCAGGGAACAAACCTTCCACAAAGCGTCCATTGAACGTAGGAACAAACACTTCGGGACTCGCCTTCGAGATAAGCTTGAGTTTAAGCAGTTTTATGTTGGGAATGGAATCAGGGCCTGAAGATTTTCGGGAAATAAAAAAATTAGCCGCGCCTATAACTTCTCCTTCGGCAACTTCAGGAAAAACACATTGTCTTCTGAAGAATTTTTCATTTTATCTGTGGCCGCACTGAATTTTTCACCTTTTTGTAATTACCTTGTATCACCTGATGGTAATTCGGTCAATCGAATTTCTTTCAGTTAATTCATGTGCCACCAAAACATCGAGCTTGTTTAAGTAGCCTGATCTCCTTATATGCTTGATTTTTAGTGCTTCCATTTACTTCATCGACTGTTCCAGTGACAGGCTGACAAGAGGGAGGTACATTATTAACTCACAATTTCCAAAACGGAATCGATCAAACCTCTCCTGGGTCCGGCGTTCACTTACAGCATTCTCACCGTACACTGCACAAATTTTTTTCTGCATGTTTTATGGCCCTTTTGCCCATTTTATAGTACAATGAGTTTTGAAGTCCTGAAATCGCGCGACTAGTATTAAATAATCATCGCACTTCACAATTTATTTCATCACATTCAATACACTTCTTCTGATTGTGCAAAATCACAAGATTTCTCAGCATTTTATGAAATATTCATAACATCATCTGAGGAGAGCATATAGATATCACAACGTACGTGCTTAGCAACATATCACTTCTTGTCATTTTTTTTTTTTTGTTGAACAAAATATTTCAGCGTTGCATGTTGACGTTGCATCGCAGATGATCTTGACAACTCATGACATCACTTCATTAAACATCACGTCAACTCATAACATCATTAGTGTTGAATTGCATACATAGCATTGTAGTTCGTCAAATCGCTTATCTACGTATCGCACTTGCGCATCGTTCATCACATCACTCGATCACTCACAAGCCCATCTCAATACTACTTGTTTAAAAATAAATTCATTCCTATACTAACGCATGTAGAAAAGTCACACCCTGCTAAATACTTCCTACAAAACCTAATCACATCACATCACATCACATCAAATCACATGTGCTATAAAGTGAATCAATCAGTCTTGTATACAAGCAAAACCAGTCACATGAACACCACTAAAATAAGTAAAGGGAAATAAGAGACATAAATGACAATACAAAATCATTTTTTTTTTTTTTACAAGAAACTGAAAACAAACAAGAAAAGCATTTTTTCTTAAGCAAGAGACAAGCGAGGCGACAATTAAAACTGGACATACTAAATAAAACATACAAAAATAATGAAGAAAAATAAAGCCGAAAATTGCGCTCTCCAAAAAATAAGCAAAAAAAAAAACAATATTTTCACGAAAACTATTTTCTACCAAAATAATATAAATTTTTTTAAAGAAATAATATGCAGAAAAGTATTAACTAAAATTTAAAACTAAAATATTAAAACAGTAGCTAAAAGAGTCGTTAGTTTGAAAAGTGAAAAAACTGGCTATGCTTCAATTTATTGAAAACGTAAATTAATCACAACTATAAAAAAAAACAGAATTATCTAAAAATAACTTAAACAATACCAATGCAACTTAAGCGCAAAGAAAAAACTAAAACATACATACAAACTGGATCAACTCAAATTTTTTGCGAATACAGCTTAAACGTTAGTACTTCCCGCCGTTAGAAGATTTTTGTAACAAGAAAAAATTGATATAATTATTAAAAAAAAAAAAATAATTAAAAAACATACTATATTTCTAATAAATTTATTAACCTAACACTTTCTCAAATAACGTTACATACAGTCATATATAAAAGAACGTAAAGGCAAATTTAGGCCAAAAATTTTAATAATTTCACAGACTCTTTAGAATCTTTCAGTAATTTAGATGAGCCAGTTAAAAAGAAAAGTACTATAAATAGCGACTAGTATTGAGTTATCATGTGTGCGTATTTCGTGTGATGTGACGAACATTTTTATAGCGCACAAAAAAGTGTAGCACATTTTCATAAAACTAACCAAAAATATTTGCTGAAAAAATTATAAAATTATCCGATTTTTTTCCAACTTCTAAAAAATATAAATGAAAATAAGAATGTTACAGTTAAATAAAGATAAAACTTTTCAAAATGTATACTTTCGTTTTAATAAACTTTCTGTCAACATTTTGACAGCTGTCATTAATTTGTCAATTTTCGCTCTTCAATAAATATGCATATGTGCGTGTTGACAGCTGTCAAAAACTAGTAACATAAATTATCTGTATGAATGTCAATTTCTTGCGAACGCGAAAAGCATTTAAGAGTGAACTTGAATAAGAAGCCAAATATCAGTTAGATGTCAATTTTAAGTATAACGAAAGATATAAATGTGTAAAAAACTTAAATAAAACGCGTAAATGGTAGAAAAGAGAAGAGTATAAAAGTTAAGCTAAGCGTGTGAGAAGATACCAAACTAAATGTGGAAATAAAATATCAGTTATAGATAGTACCTACATAAACAAAATTATTTGGAAGAGAGGATTGGAAATTAGATAAAATAATTGGACAATTCTGAAAAATTATCGAAAATTATACCACTTAACACTAGTGTTGAGTACATTATGAATTTTTTTTCGCAAATATAAAATATCTTTTGAATTTCTGCTACTACGTACTTTTTCATTGCCTTCGCAACTTATAGCGTTAGGCGAAAACCTTTTATGAATAAGGTCATTATTTTTGAATTTCAGTTTTCGGCTTTCAAATGAAAAGCCACACTTTCGGCGCAATTTTCATAAAAAAAATACACCATCCGAAACTTAAGTAAATTAGTATTCAATTTTTTGTTGTACCGATCTTGTACCAATTTGACGTAGGAATCTATATTACTAAAATATTAGAATATTAATATTAAAAAATATTTGGCAACACTAAGGAAATGTAGTACAATGCAAGTACATAATTAACACCCCTACATGAATGAAAAGAACTCTAAAACTGTATTTCGTTAAATTTGCAAAATTATTAAAAACCTATTTAAAAATAATGACCAAATTTAAAAGTCTTTAAAGTAGGTTTAATTGAATTGAAGTGATGTGTTGCTGTTAAATACCGAATTTTCTTGAGCATTAAATAAAAAAATTTTATGAAGAAGCTGAGTATTCAAAAATACCCTATTACCCTGCAAATATCCCACTGCACATTTGAGTCATTTAAAAAATTTAATGTGGAATTTATGACCCACTTGCTCGGATGGGTTCTTTTCCTAGTAAAGTTTTTGGTTGGATTAATACTAAAGCCTAACATGGCGCAACATCCTTTTTTTAATCTTAACCCAGCTAGCAAAATTGCCAGAAATCTTGTAGATATCAGTTAGACTCGTGCAAAAAAAGTCAGAATTTTGGCCGATATCGGTCAGAGATGCGTGTGGGGAGAGGTTGACAGGAAGTCTAACCGACACGACTTGGGAAATTCTGACTTAATTACCGACAGTTCTAACTGATATCAAACAGATGTCTGACCAAATAATCATGGAAAATAAGAATTATCAGACGTGTGTGCCCGAAATCGGACATAATTCGATCGGACATATCGGATAAGGAAATAAATAAAATTCTCCAGACACTTCGCCCAGAAATCTGTACGAAGCCTGTAAGACTTGTCTAAATAGTCAACTTTTTATTCCGACTTGTCTGATATCAGAAATTGTCTGGCAAATTTGCTAGCTGGGAAACCTCTTTGAATAATGTCTGTATGCATGCTGGCCACAGTGAGGAGGTGTTGTCTTCAGAATGTGAGATTTAATATAGTGGTCTTTTATCTTCTCCATTGTTTTCAGCACAGAGGAGAATAGATATTTTAGGCATGAAAAACTCCCTAGCGAAAAATCCCTTTTACCCATCTTCAGGACTGTTGAAGGTAAGATTTAGCAAGACTGCTTTTCATTATGTCCACTAGTTGCCGTATTAGACTCTCACCACCCTGCTGTAGCCTGACTGGACGGATGCCATCTACCTCTGCAGCCTTGTAGCGCTCAAATGAGCCCGGGCACTGGGCTGACTGAATTCTGGGTAAATATATATTTCTTGCCATCTTCCAGTCAGATGGTCGCGGGTCTGGTCTGCCAGGCCTCTGCTCCACTTCCAGGGTAGAGGCCAGCTGTTATAAGCAGAGCGAGATCGCCCACTCTTCTTTACTTTTAGTGTAGGTGCCATCAGTAATTCTACAGTTCTTCTGGCTAGAGCCTTGTGTAGCCACGCGGCAGCAAGAGTATTGAAGATACCTTCACAGAAGTTTCAGAAACACTCCCTCTATCCGCTCTATTCCTCGCAGCATCCAGTGTGCTTTGCCCTGTTGAAAAGCCTCTGCGCAATTCTTTTTAGAGGGCTGAGATTTTATGAGACCACCACGCTGTTTTTAGCTTCACATTCGGTTGGGTCTCGGGCAGCTTTATATCAAGGCTTCGGACATTATGTCCGTTAGTCTGTTAACCTTATGTTCCAAGGCCATACAGTAGTCTCTTCTGATGGACTCGGCCCTAACCCTTCTAAAGCCGAACTTGTATTGTTCATAAAGCAAACAAAAATTCCGGAATTACCCTTACCAAAACTGGACGGGACTAGTCTGAACCTTTCCTCCGAGGTGAAACACTAAGGTATTATACTTGACTTCAAACTCACGTGGACCCACAACGTAGAGGAAATAGCAATGAAGGGCCTAGCAGGGTACTACAACTCTAAAAGGGCTTTCGGGAAAACCGATTTCAACCTATTGAGCGCTGGTCAGGTGGAAGCCACTGGATAAAAGCAGCAATCAGAGAATAATTGGAAGAGTGCACAGACTCGCAAGCCATGGTTTATCAGGCGCCGTCCGAAGCGCACCACAAGAAGGGCTGAACATGATATTTTGCTTAAAGTCACCACAAGTATTCGTAACAATTGTAGCCGCAAAAGCGGCCCTTAGACTGGGGAAGGAAACCAACTACGGGCATGCAGCAGTCTTGAAGGTAATTAATACTGGACGGCGTAACGGAATCAAGGCCGACTTAGAGGCCGAAACTGACTACCTCGCGTCATCATTAGATTTTAGTTTTAAGATGCCCATACGCTTTCCAACCCTGTCGGTAAATTATGATATTTGCATATACACCGTTGGCTAAAAGATGGAGAACGGAGTCGGCTCGGGTCTGCCCTAAAAGTACCTTCAAATAAAGCAATCATATCGCCCGCCTGATTACTGCAATGTCTTTCAGGCGGAGATCTTTGCCATAGAGATGGCGGCTTGTCTCATACAGGATAGTAGGGCTCTGTCAGGAACGTTCTATATTCGTTGACAGCTATGCGGCATTGAAAACCTTAGGCTCCAAGATATTACTAAAGTTGAAAGCAGTTCGGAAATGTTGTGCAACGATGACCTCCCTGAGTCACGTCAAATCCTCTCTCTGCCGGTTTCCTGGACATAGCAGTATAGAAGGGAACGAAAAAGCCGATGAGTTCGCTAGACGCGGCTCGGAAATGTAAATTAGCGAAGCGCACTACCACCGATTTCTTTTTTGATAAGGGGGTTGAATAATACACCACAGTCGCAACTAATGACCTATAAATCAAAACCTTTTTGGCCGAGACTCAATAAGAGTCGTACGCTTTCTGGGCTGTTTTGGGCACACGCGAGATCTTGCGTGCTCGCGTGGAACAAACCTACATACATAAAACTGAAATTTCAAATATCAATCAATGTATAAATTGTATGATTAAGGCAGTGTTGCCAACTTTTGAGTTTCACCAAAACTTGGAAAAAATAGCGTTTTACCACACTAAAGCACTAAATTGGATAAGGATACTTTTTTCATAACAGTTTGTATTTAACAAAAGTAAAAAAATAAACAATATTTACAAGTATATATCAATAAACAAAACGTTTTCGATTTCATAATGATTGAACAGCCTCTACACATGCCGAAGTACTGCAGATTAAAACTGGTCATATCTCGAGAGAGAAAAATCGAATCGCAATAAACTAAAATTAACTTTAAAGGAGAAGAGTAGTACTAAATTATGCGCTAAGTAGAAAAAATTTTTTTTCCATAATATAAGCTCAAATATATCCAAAAGCCATGTTTTGGCACTTTGAGGTTAAGATATCTCACGTGCTAGAGCAATTCTGCGGCCATATTTGGATTCGGCACCAAAAAATCCACAAGATACGATGTGTCAAAATTTTTCGAACTGTGTAATCAATTAAAATATGTACAAATAATTAGAAAATAAATATTTAACTTACCTACGTACTAGCATTTTCAACGCGAATACAATTTAACAAGAACGTGGGTTTGCCACTTCAGCTCTTTATCAATCACGGTTGCATTTAGGTACATTTAAATTTGTAGATTCTTGTAAATTCAGTGCCGCCACAGCTTCAAATATTTCAAATAATTTTATGTTTTAACTATCTATGAAAAATTTTAGTTCTGAAAAAAAGCAATACAAAAGGCACTAGGTACTAAAGCATATTTTTTTTGGTCGTTTCAATTTTCAAAAAGCACTAAATCTTGTGCTTAAAGCACCAAGTTGGCAACTATAGCTTAAGGCTATAATTTTATTCCTAATGTAAAACATGAAATGTTTAAAAATTTCTTTTCATTGCCCGTATTTTATAAAACAAAAAAATCGAAATTTTGAAGAAAAAATTTACCTTATCTCTCCATATCTCCCTAATATTCCCCCCCCCCCC
>NW_016158661.1:86728-117731 GCF_001687245.7 Rhagoletis zephyria
CCCCCCCCCACACAGGCGCCAATTCTTTCGTTTTTGAGAATATTACATTCTTAAGGAAAAGAAATAAAAAGGTGATCAATTAAGAAGATATTTTATGTTACTATACTATGTAGTAATAAATATTGTATAGACTTTTTTTAAGTTGCAATTTTTTTTCAATGATAAAATAATATTTCGGGGACATTTTTGGTGTGAAATGTGAAAAATTATTAAATTGGTCGTAGAAGAATTTTAGTACGTATTTTAATAATTAATCGTATTTCAAAAAACTTGGTTTCATTGAGTAAAAATCCTGATACCCAGTAAGTATTTCAAGGGCAACAAAGAAACACTGTTAAATTAGTAAAATTTTAATTTCATTGCAGAAAAATATGAAATTTGTCAAAACCTAACTATCAATTAAAGTTTTGAACCTGCTTGAAAAAGAAAATCCTTAAAAATATATAAACGTTGAAATATTTTTTTTTTGTTTTATTAAATGATTTAGAAACTAAAAAAATTATTTTAAAAAATAGCGAAAATGACTTTTGGAATGTCTTAGCTTACAGTAACTGTCGCAAAAAAAAGAAACTATCATCAATGTACTACCGCAAAAAAAAATATTAAAAAAAGTAAATTTAAAACCAAATATTATACTACCGAAAAATTGCATTTCGTGTGTTTAGGCAAAAAAAAAAAAAATTATTATGGAAAAATGTAACAAGAAAATTTTACTGGTAGAAATACATACAAGGCAATGATACTACGAGTAAACAGTAGACAAATGATGCGTACACTTCAACAAACGGAACAGTAATGCAAGCAAAAAGTTTGTAGCTGAAAAATTTTAACAAATGGAATGGAACAGTTAAGCACACTTGTGAGCAAATAAGCAGCATCGAGTGGCTGTTAGAAATAAATCGATTGCGAAAAAAGCGGCAAACAGAAAGAACCCAGGTAAAATATGAATGTAGCTTAGACGGTGCCACTTTGCAAGCAAACAAAAAACAAAATTCGCACACCCCTGAGCCTAAAATATGATTTCAAGGCAATTTCGAAAAAAAGCACTTTTTCGGGCATTTTACATTTTGCGTTGACATCGACAATACGCAATAGAAAGTTTTAAAGAGTTCTACTGGGATAACCAAATACTTCTTTGCAAAAGTTTATTGGTTTTTGGTGAGCTTTAATTTACTGCCATAAGGGTGGTACTATAGGGTGATAAAAACTGAGATTAAGTGGGTATCTAAGTATTGGGACGGGGTACTTCAGGTCAATGAACTTTGGAACAAAAAAAAAATGTCACATCGATATATCATACTTTAAGATCCGACTCGAAATGTCGAAAATACGACAAAAAATGTAAAAAGACACAAAAAAAACTTTTTTTCCAAATTTCCTTGCCAAAATAATTTAGATTCGAAGGGGTACGAAGAGCTTTATTTTACACTTTTTGCACAGTGTAACTCTAAAGGTATGTGTGGATGTTCGTATTCTGAAAATGTTGTAAGTTTTGCTGAAATTAAGCGGGCAATCGCATTTAATTATTTTTTTTCAACAAAGAGATTATTCTAAAATTAATAACTTAGTAAATTATTTCTTAGAAACAAATTAAATAAAAGCTAGTTAAAAAGTGTATGACAGAGATAAAACAAGAATATATTGTACAACTTTAAAAAATTTTAAGAAAGAAATACTAATTTTAGTATATTTATTTAAAATCAAAGCAAAGAAAAAGTTATTATTTAACTCAAACCCAAAGGATCTTAAAAACAAGCTACTAAACAGAAACTAAAAGTATTTTTAGCGGGAAAGTTTTGTAGGCGGGGCAAAAGCAGCAAGAGAACCAATTGCACATAAATTAGAGCAACAATAAAAAAATGTGTAAGTTTGTAGCGATAGAAAATAAAACATACATACATATTTGATAGGTTTTAAGCAGAGCAGGCAGAAAGCAAAGTTGTAAGTTAGTTGGTCACACAACTTGTGTACGCCAGTGTAGTGTTGAATGAAAAATAAAAAAAAAATAGTAGCATACCAATAGGCGCGAAAGTCGATAAAGCAGTTGAAAGTTAGACGACGTTGGCATAGGGCCAAGCAAGCAAGCACTGATATTAAGAAAGTACTTATAGAAAGTAGTAAAACCCGCAGCATAAATGAAAAGTTAATAAATGAACAGTTAATTTTTAACAAAAACCGCGTGCTGGCATTTAACGATAATGAAAATTTAAGGAATTTTTATTGTATGCGCGCTAAGTATGTATTGAAATAAGAATCGTATACATATACTACAGTTGAATATGATAAAATTAATTAACAAATAATTAAAATAAAGGAAATAAGTTTTATTGAATTGTATTGCATTTGATGAGCAGTTATAAAGCATTGATAATGTATGTAATTGAGATACATATGTACTTGAATGGTGGCATCAAGTGAAAGAAAAACAAAAAACGGAAACAAAGACATGAAAAAACTAATGAAGACGAATTGCTTAGCTTTGTGTTAAATTGCTGTTAAATGTATAAGTAACAATTGAATTAATAATGAATATTAAAACTGAATATAAACGGGATACTATTAAAGTGAAGTAAAATGAAAGTAACAAAACACACACAGACATAAATAAACATCAATAAAGAATTGTGAAAAATATACAAAAAAAAAAATATTTAAAAAATAAAATCGTTGCTGTTTATTTATTACGGGAAAGGAAAAAATGGGAACTGTTTAGTAAGTGACCCAACTATTACGAGTACTGCGCCCAAAGGGGTGGCCAGCTCCAAAAAAAAATTCCACACACCCGTAGTCAAGGGCCTACACATTATTTTAATACCTACCTTGTTAATTTTCGGCCACTAATTTATTTAGAAATCCGGTTTGAAATATGCACTTTTTTTAATTCGGGAATTAGCGTACATTTATCACTCGTATTCTCCTTAAGGCAGCCAATTCACCAATACATTTGTATATTCCCCTTCACTTTACACTTGTTCGATTAGTTATACCTTTCCTTATTACTTTAATTGTAACCAATTAATCACAATTTATTAAATAAATGCACCTTCAAAATCACGCGTCTGCCTTTGGTTGCATATGCAAATTAAATGGCGGTGTTCAGCTGTCAAACTACAAAATATACAAGAAGGATGAGACACAAAAGAAAATAAGAAATAACCCAGCAAAGATTAAAAATATAAACCTTTCCTTGGAAAATATGTATTCGAAGGCCGAAAGGTGTTCAGCCCCCCTTCTTTGGCAACACAGAAAGGGGAATTCTACTTACTGAGGGTTATAACCCCTAAGTTCGGCCGAAGGCCGCCTACGCTCAAGAACTTCGGGGCTAAAATACCATCATAACTTTTTTTAGTTAACCTTTTTTATACAACATCGCCTGACAACCAACATGGAATAATTTCTTTTATTTAAAAATCCTACGGTTTCCGTTAGTTGGGTTATATTCCACTTCAACCTGCTCAGTTTGCCTTGGTAGATGCCGTTTTCCCCCATTTTCCAACGGTTTCCTATTGGTCTGTTCTCCTCTCCTCTTTTGACCGCTTTACCAAGTTTAACCAGCAGAAACACTTTCCCAGTTTTCCAAATGTCCGCGAAGATGAGAATGGACATGGACAAAGTGAGGACCTTGGTGAGGTCTTTTGGTCCCGCAGGACCCAATTTTTTCAGCATCAGCATACATATTCCGTCAGGTCTTGACTTTGGAGGCTTTCGCCTTCGCGATGGCTACCTGAACCTCACCACCGGTGAAAGCAAGAGTCTCACTGGGTGTTGGCAGTTTTTCCTGCCTTCTGGCAAAGAACCTCTCATCTCAACCTTTCAGACCTCACTCGCCGACTTTAACGAGTTGTCGCTTCTTATACATTTACGTTCTTTGTCGCTTCTTATACATTTACGTTGGCTAAAATAACTCGCGCATCGTTCCGGATCCAACAAACCGCGGTCACCAAAAGTAATTTCAGCTCAATCGTAAATGTACGTTCTTTGCTCTCTAAAATATTTCTTAAACCAAATGCAACCCTAAGCAAACGTAGTCCACTGAACATACTTCTCTTCAAATCAGCTGATTGTCGTTTTCGTGAATGAACGAACGACAATAAAANCGCGCTTCGTCGGGTCGGAGAATAACCTTACTGTTGAGCAAAGCTTACTCTCACTAGAGGTTATGGAGGTTTACTAGTTGACGAATTTCCGTGTTGAGATCTCTGATGCGGGGTATTCTGGGATCGGCATACCAAAGAACGTAAATGTACGTTCTTTGCTCTCTAAAATATTTCTTAAACCAAATGCAACCCTAAGCAAACGTAGTCCACTGAACATACTTCTCTTCAAATCAGCTGATTGTCGTTTTCGTGAATGAACGAACGACAATAAAAAAGGAATATATGCGAAAATATTCTAACCTTATCAGATTGATAATTTACAAAGGCGCTCAGTGGTTATTTATAAATGAGCGCTAAGCGAAAATAAAAGCTGTGTAAACATATAGTATTCGCGCATAGAATTAATAATAATTAGAAAATAATACGAAACGACACGTGTGATGCAAGGTGTAGGAACAACGACGACGGAATTTCAACAGCCGGAACCCCATCATCTTCAGCAACAACAGTCGCAAACACCGTCACGTCGGAAGCAGCAAGTGCCCATGAATGAGGTAAAGGATTGGCGACCATTCGTTTATGGTGGACTTGCGTCAATCACAGCGGAATTTGGTGAGTGCCAAGACGTACTTCTTGCATCTAAAAGGCTATAAAATGCAATATGAAGCGTAGTAACAATTATAAGCAAAGAAAATGGCACGGTTCAACTGTGATTTTCTCCTTATTTATGAGTCCAGCATGACGCAAGAGCGCTATGTTTATTTACATGTACACAACGTATTATTTCCAAATTATTGTATGTGTAAATACATATGTATGTATGTAGATAAGTGGGTAAACAAGCGCTGTCACACCGTATCGCAGCGTATTTGTAGGTAGCAATTTTGCGCTGCGATAATTGACGTTGTTGCTAGCACAGCGCAACGACACGCTTATCTCGTGCTTATTTTTGCTCCAGTCATGTATGCATATGTCTGTGCTGTTTGTGCATTTGTACGCTTATTAATACGATATTATTTATATAATTTTCCTTTACCCGTTACACCCCACAGGTACTTTTCCGATTGATACAACAAAAACGCGCCTCCAAATTCAAGGTCAAAAAATTGATCAAACATTTTCGCAATTGCGGTATCGTGGAATGACTGACGCATTCATTAAGATATCGCAAGAGGAGGGACTAAAAGCGCTATACTCGGGGTAAGTGCAGTCTTCAACAAGAATACAAAGAAACGAATTCAGATTTTAAATGTGCATTTATGTGTGTCATTGGTTTAGTTGATATCAAGTTTTTAATTAAATAATTATACTTTGAATATATAGCGTTATTTAACATGAATACACAAATATGTTTATATGTAGAAAGTCGCAAAATAATCATTTTTATTAAAATCATCGCTTTTCAGTTTTTTTTTTTGTTCAGGCTTTGTAACAAAAACAAGACAAACAGCTCTGGTTGTCTGCATGTAAGCATCGAGATTCACGTACTAATATTGTGTGGCTATTTATTATTTTTACTTTCAGCTGTTTTGTGAAATTTTTATTTACAAAATGTTCCCTGTGTTTCAGTTGATACAGCTGCGAGCAAGAGTATATTGGGTAGTTGGTATTTGCTTTATGCAGCAATTTTATTTGGTCTTTAAAAATTCACAAGGAGATAATTAAGTATTCTGTCATTAAAGAAACGCAGGCTCTAGAAATAAGGCTTATAAATAGCAAGTCACGGGTTACATCAATCATAATAATAATAATAGATTGGCGCTTACACATATGTTAGTGTTTGGCCGAGCTTCTCCTCCGGTTTGTGGCGTGCGCCTTGATGTTGTCACACAAAGCGGAGGGACCTACAGTTTTACGCCCCACGACAGTCGGGTCTACGTAACCGGAACGAGCCAGATTTATATCTGGCCAAGGACTGTCACTCCAGCAACACTCCCCAAAAAGTCTTTGGGGAATTTGTATGCTGCTACAACAACAACAACAACAGTTTTACGCCGACTCCGAACGGCGATTGTATTTTTATGAGAAGCTGTTTTTCATGGCAGAAATACACTCGGAGGTTTGCCATTGCCTGCCGAGGGACGACCGCTGTTAAGAAAAAACCTTTTTTCTATATTTTTTGCGATGTTGCTTTGACCAGGGTTTGAACCCAGGTGCTGCGGAGTGGAAGCGCGCACTGCTTACCACTACACCACAGCGGCCGATATCAATCATAGGAGACTCATTAAAGCTATAAACACGCTTTAAAATATTCAGATATTCACTATCGAATAATGCTGCTGCAGTTTATTTATACACATTCTGTTTTTACCGAAAAACATGAATGAAAAATATGCTATAGATATTTTTTTATTTTTATTTTTATTTAAATATGAGCGGCGGCATAATGTTCTTATCTAATCGTTTACTTGTCTCTTTTGTTGTTTATGTGTTTCACTACTCGTTATTAAATAATAATTACCATAAGATTTCTTTTCAATTCAATAAAACACTAAACTGTCTTGTATTGTTTCGGCCACTGAAATGATCGCCATTAGCTATTATCTCAGCCATAAATCAGCGTTCGCTTCACTAATTGCAGCTAGTCATAATAAAATCTAATATATAATATAAACAAATAAATCATTGTGATTTTTGTTCATTAGGATTACAAAATGTATGTAGCTAGCGACTAGGGCATGACCGTTTTATAAATAACCATAATACTTACCTTATTGCTACATCGCATATACTTCTTATACATAATTCATTTAAATACATACTGTTACTTTCAAAATTGAGCGTACGGCTCTTTTTTGTTAATATTCGCAATATTTTACATGCTAAAATTTTTAACCGACTTCCAAAAAAGGAGGAGGTTATCAGTTCGTCGGAATATTTTTTTTATTTTTTTCATTTTTTATTTTTGTATGTTACCGTTAACTTTGGACCCCGTCAACCGATTTCGATAATTCGTTTTGCATCGGAAAGGTAGTGTCTCAGAGGTGGTCCCATACTAATCTGGTTAAGATCCGATCAGTGGATCATGAGATATATATATATATATATTTTTGTTTATGAGTTGAAGTCGGTTTTTTTTTGCTAAAAATTACTTGTTTGTACACAGTATCATTCTTGGCTTTTAATGGAGTTTGCTAAAATATAAGCCATATTTTAATACAAAATTATAGTTTTTTTTTGTATGTAAAACATTGCGAATATTAACAGAAAAGGGCAGAACGCTCAATTTTGGGAGTAACAGTATATACATTTTTCGCTTACAATTACTAAATATCTAGTGAAAACATTTTCTGATATCACAGCATTTGGCCGGCTGTACTGCGTCAGGCAACCTATGGCACCATTAAATTCGGCACCTACTACACACTCAAGAAGTATGCTAATAATCATGGTTTGCTAATCGATCGTGAAACGGGCGCTGAACGTGTATGGGCGAATATTTTGTGTGCGGCAACAGCGGGTGCAGTTTCATCTGCGATTGCCAATCCCACCGATGTGCTGAAAGTACGCATGCAAGTGCACGGGAAAGGAGTGCATAAGCATGGTTTGCTGGGCTCATTTCTAGAAATCTATCGGTATGAGGGTGTGCGCGGCCTATGGTGTGGCGTTGGCCCCACCGCACAACGTGCCGTTGTTATTGCCTCAGTCGAGTTGCCTGTTTATGATTTCTGTAAAATGCAGTTGATGAATGCGTTTGGCGATCATGTAGCTAATCACTTCATGTGAGTAAATTATAAGTGAAAAGCAGCTGTGCGGATGTTTATTTTGTATATTTTTCGTACTTGCAGTTCAAGCTTTATTGCCAGTTTGGGCAGCGCTATTGCCTCGACACCTATAGATGTGATAAGGGTATACATTTCGTATTCTTTATTTATTCCTATTGTTAGTTGAGCAGCTAAGTAATTTGAAACATGCGTTGTTTTCTTTGCAGACCCGTCTTATGAATCAAAAACACTTAACAATTGTAGATGGTGTAGCGGTGGGGAGAACCCCAAAGCTTTACAAAGGTAGTTTTGATTGTGCGGTGCAAGTGAGTAACCAATTCTGCCACTTAAATGCTAATTTGCGTTGTTTTTAAATTCTTTCATAATTTGTATCTTCTCTTTACCTTCAGACCGTCCGCAATGAAGGTATGCTAGCGCTCTACAAAGGATTTATACCCACATGGGTGCGCATGGGCCCATGGAATATTATATTCTTCATTACCTACGAACAACTGAAGAAACTCTGAATCATTTAATCCCCATCATTAAACAGTACAAGCCGCATTTAAAAGGACTAATTAAAAAGCAAACATCATGCATAGTTAATTTAAAAACATATGAAGCCAAAAAGCATATTTAGTTTGTAAGCTTATAGGAGCAAACTATTTATATTGAAGTGTAGCACACAGATATTAATACAAAGTAGTAGGGAACTTTAAATACATAATTTTAGTAACATACATATGTGTGGATGTGTAAAAGTGCGCTGTGTAGGCAAATGACAACTTTAAAAATATAATATGTAGGACATTAGTTAGTATGACAAAAAATTGTAATTTGTACTTTGATATGTAGCAAGAAAATTGCTAGTACTAGTTAATAGCTCGCGTGGAATAAAATAAAATACTACTGCTGTTGTGCACAATTATTGCCATTTGGCGCAAAACATTGTTAACTATTTGTTAAACTAGTGTTAAGCTGCTACATATTTTCATTTAGTGTTCAGGTGGTTAAAATGTATTATAAATGGCATGCACCTACATACATATAGAAACATGTACGGTTTGAATTTTAACAAACAAGTATACTAAAAAGTTTTGGGTCACTCGCATTGTCAAATTCAACTACATACATAAAATGTATTATTTCTTTTACTTGCATTTTCTGATTCTCTTACTCTTAAGCTTTTTATAAAAAACATTAGTTTATCCAATTAATATTTGATATTTTTTTTATTAAAAATGCACTGGGAACCTACGGCTACTCTGCTGTTTTAAAAAATGAAAATGCATTTGTGCATTGTGCAAAAACCTTATATTTTATACATATACACTGAAGCAGTTTTTGCCACCGCTATTATATATTGACTATATTTATTTTCTAAGCTGCTGACCGAATTGTTATTTGATTGTACTCTTGTGAACTTAATAAAAAAAACTCTTTAAGACACAGAAACACTTCTATGTTCTGCATTCTAAGGTAATTGTTTATCAAAATACATATCGCACTTTTAATGCAATTCAAAATTTACGTTTGTGGAGATTTCATCATACAATTAATAATCTTGATAAGGAGAATATGTTCAGCCAAACAGATGACTCAACTTCCCGAAAAATGGCGAAGATATTTGCCTTTCTATCTGTCTTTTGGTATACCAACTGTATGAATTGTTCAAACATTGATAGCGTTTTCCCACAAAATTGAAATTTTGAAATAGTTCTGTATATTTATAAACGTGCGATATGTACATACTTCAATCAGTAAATGGAAGATTATTCTCCAGCTGAGATTAAGTTTTTCAACTCTATCAAACATTATTACAGTTGTTAATTAGTTAGTAACACCATAAAAATTGCGTTTGTGTTGGAGTTTCGGTCACGCTGGTTTTGCTGGGGTACAATTTTGAACAGTTTAATTTTCTTATTTTCAATTTTACATGATTTTAAAATGCTGGCAAACTTCAAAAAAAATNAACACAAAAACACTTCTATGTTCTGCATTCTAAGGTAATTGTTTATCAAAGTACATATCGCACTTTTAATGCAATTCAAAATTTACGTTTGTGGAGATTTCATCATACAATTAATAATCTTGATAAGGAGAATATGTTCAGCCAAACAGATGACTCAACTTCCCGAAAAATGGCGAAGATATTTGCCTTTCTATCTGTCTTTTGGTATACCAACTGTATGAATTGTTCAAACATTGATAGCGTTTTCCCACAAAATTGAAATTTTGAAATAGTTCTGTATATTTATAAACGTGCGATATGTACATACTTCAATCAGTAAATGGAAGATTATTCTCCAGCTGAGATTAAGTTTTTCAACTCTATCAAACATTATTACAGTTGTTAATTAGTTAGTAACACCATAAAAATTGCGTTTGTGTTGGAGTTTCGGTCACGCTGGTTTTGCTGGGGTACAATTTTGAACAGTTTAATTTTCATATTTTCAATTTTACATGATTTTAAAATGCTGGCAAACTTCAAAAAAAATCATGGCCCACGAATTGAGAGAATGGTTCTNGACACAGAAACACTTCTATGTTCTGCATTCTAAGGTAATTGTTTATCAAAATACATATCGCACTTTTAATGCAATTCAAAATTTACGTTTGTGGAGATTTCATCATACAATTAATAATCTTGATAAGGAGAATATGTTCAGCCAAACAGATGACTCAACTGCCTTTCTATCTGTCTTTTGGTATACCAACTGTATGAATTGTTCAAACATTGATAGCGTTTTCCCAAAAAATTGAAATTTTGAAATAGTTCTGTATATTTCTGTGTTCGTATGGAAAAGTAGCTTATGTCGAAAGGTTGGCTTTAGTATAATGCGGCAATCCCTTTATTTTTTAAACGGCAAGGAATTTTTTGATGAGACTTAATAAGAATATTGACTTGCTAGTATCGGAACTATTTCTTCCACGTTTATTTGCTAAAAGTTGTTCAACGGCTTACCGCCAGTGAGTCATTCGCAATCGTATGCTGCGAATGCCGATTTATACTAAAGCCAGCCTTTCGACATAAGCTACTTTTCCATATGAACACAGATNAGCTACTTTTCCATATGAACAAAGATTTATAAACGTGCGATATGTACATACTTCAATCAGTAAATGGAAGATTATTCTCCAGCTGAGATTAAGTTTTTCAACTCTATCAAACATTATTACAGTTGTTAATTAGTTAGTAACACCATAAAAATTGCGTTTGTGTTGGAGTTTGTTGTTGTTGTTGTTGTAGCAGCATACAGTCCTTGGCCAGATATAAATCTGGGTCGTTCCGGTTACGTAGACCCGACTGTCGTGGGAACGTGTGTTGGAGTTTCGGTCACGCTGGTTTTGCTGGGGTACAATTTTGAACAGTTTAATTTTCTTATTTTCAATTTTACATGATTTTAAAATGCTGGCAAACTTCAAAAAAAATCATGGCCCACGAATTGAGAGAATGGTTCTTTCTGCCTACTATGTTTTTATCATGAACATTTTGTTTCGCTGGACGCCTAAAAGTTGGCAACTGACTGAAACTGTATTGGACTAAAATAAAGCTAATGGCGGAAGGCAGTCATAGTTGCATCTTTTAGGCGCAAGTCCAGGAATTATGAATGAAAATAGAATTGCATACACATTCATTCAAACAGCATTTTGTTTATAATTTTNTACTACAATAAAGCTAATGGCGGAAGGCAGTCATAGTTGCATCTTTTAGGCGCAAGTCCAGGAATAATGAATGAAAATAGAATTGCATACACATTCATTCAAACAGCATTTGTTTGTTTGGAATAATGAATGGAAATAGAATTGCATACACATTCATTCAAACAGCATTTTGTTTATAATTTTAATAAGGTAATATTTCATCTAAACATAGTTGCCCATGGAACTTTATGGAAGTGAAACTTCTTAATCGAGTTCGGAGATGGTTGCGTTAAATATTTAACACCACGTCATAATCTCTGTATCGTTCGTTCGATTTTTAAAAATGAGGTGTCACATGAAAGGCCTTGTCCTTCGGGTGTGCAACGTAGCTTTAGTTCCATGAAAGGAGTTGCCACATGTTAGAAAATCGAATTCAAAATTTCTCTGCCGCAGAGGGTTGCGTTAAATATTTAACACCACGTCATAAAATCTGTATCGTTCGTTCGATTTTTAAAAATGAGGTGTCACATGAAAGGGCTTGACCTGCAGATGTGCAGTATGGTTTTAGTCTTTTAAAGGGTTGCCACATATACGAAAATCAAATTCAAATTATTTATTAAGTTAAACGAATTATCCCAATATGGGTATCAAAAGAAATGGTTTTGAATAAGTTGTATTTTCTAGCTAAATGTAGGAGGGTTGCCACCTGTTTCAAAAGTAAAATTTAGTTAAATTATACAAACGTCTACCACCTGTATTAAAAAGTTAAACTCAAATTATTGAAGCAAATTTTATTATTATAGCTCCGTTATGTTTGCGATAAATATTTAACGCCACGGTACAGGTAGCATATGACGGGTATAGAAAACGAATAGCTGCGTTAAACGCCAATTGGGCGGGAAAAGACTAATGCAAAGACAAGAATATAATCAAAAACAACTATAAAGATAAGATGAAGATGAAGATGAAGATAAAGATGAAGATGAAGATGAAGATGAAGATGAAGATGAAGATGAAGATGAAGATGAAGATGAAGATGAAGATGAAGATGAAGATGAAGATGAAGATGAAGATGAAGATGAAGATGAAGATGAAATTATATATGTATATTAGAAAATAAGTACATGTGTATGTATATCGCACATTTCTTTCTTTCTGGAATTTCCTCCATTAAGTTTCACTTCTTCCGCGCGTAGGGACTACACGCACTGAGTTTTTTTTTTAGCAGCGTACGTTTTATTTTAAGTTATTTATGTATTTCTTGTTAATTCGCACTTACCGTTCTAGGTTCCCGTGGTTGAAATGGTATTACAGATAGCATCCAGCAACAGAAAGCTGCCAACAGGAAATACTGTAAACTTGATTTTCGGGTTGTAGATTGGGCGCCAACAGTCTGAAGATTAAAGTATATAACGTGTAATGAAAAATAATACAATTTTTCACCAAAAAGAGGAAACTTCAACAATGGATAGAAAAAACTGTGATAAACTTGAGTAAAAGCTTCATTGGTTTTGACTACTACGTCTACGTAACCGGAACGATCCAGGTACCACCCCAATTTCAGTAAATTAAAATTCGCCAAAAATCACTAAATTCTTGCTAAGGAAGTATTTCTATTATTCCAGTAGAACTGTTAAAAAATATGATTGCCGAATGTAGCTGTCACTGAAAAATGTAAATAAGGAGACCCCTGGGTTCACCAACATTTTTTTTTCGAAATTGCCTTGCAAAAATACTTTTGACTCAATTTTCCTACAATCTAATGTGCATATGTACATACAAAAATACGCAAAAATTAATTAAACCCGTTATATATTTTTGACAAATTTTAGTCGCTTGTTTTTTCTTTGTGCCGTTTTGCTTGCATGCATTTTAATGTTTCACATTTTTTTTTTGCTTTTTGTTGTTTTTATTTTGCTTTGAAGAAAAATTGTGAAGTCCAAAAAACCCAGCTTAAGAAAACATTAATTACGGTCGTATATTTTTATACGACTAAATTGGTTATACCGCAAGGTAGCTTCGAAAATCCACAAATATTTCATTTTTTATGTAGCGAGAGGGACTGGCGCCCTATTCATTCGATAACTATTAATCAAACAGTGCGAAATGTCACATTTACCTACTAATTGTATGCTAAAATCGCTTAATAAACAAATTAACTATGCAGCGCATGGCGACAGAGAAATGGGAGAATGTGCAAAGTGTTTGATATTTTGGGGAATACCTAAAAGATAAATTTTAAAGTGGACGGATACGTTAATTTACAAAAATATTTATGTTTTATGATATTATTTTACGGACATACATACATACATATACATGCATATTTACTAACTTAGACTTGTACGTGCTAATTTTGTAATTTATCGTTTTATTTATTTGACTTTTATTTTAGCTTATAAATAAATACCTATTTACATACATATTTACTATGTTAATTGTGTTTTGAATTTATTGCTATTTATTCTAAAAGCAAAAAGTGTCAAAAAATTTTTTAAATACAGCTGCGTGACACGAACAGTGCTTCCTTCCTTCAAACGTCCAACACGAGCTGATTTTTATTTCACTGACCATACAGAAGAGCACTCGATATCATTAAAGTTTTGTGATGCCCAGGAGCACCTAAAAGCTCTCTAAGCAGTGGTCTCCAAGAAATTTGTGGCGTTCCCAGTCACTTCCGTTGGAAAAATGAATTTCACAGTTACGGCCGAAGCCAAAATTCCGTGATCTGATAATCACAGCATCTGCACTCCACCCGATCCATGTCTGTCCAGAATTAGAGCATAACATGCTTTGCAAGTGGTTCGCAGCTGTTAGACGCTACTAGCAGAAATTTAATCTTGAAAACTTCCATAGCTAGCAAAAACTCGCTTGATTGTGTACCAATATGTAAATCAATGCAAATATGTATGAATTTGTACTGTAAAGAATACTATTTCCAAATATGTAATTATTAAATTAAGCGAAACCCTAAGAGTATTAATCTATTAAATAAGCATTGTATGAAAATAATTAAACTAACATTAGCAATTTATTGAATTTGAAACAATAAAATACATGTGTTTGAAGAACAAATACATATTTATACCAAACAAATAAAATCATTTTTTTTTATGAGCGTCTAAGCCTTTTGTCCACATTGTGTTTTCAGAAAGGTTATTAATGGCTTTTTGGGTTAAAGCGAATTATTTTTGTGCAAAAAAAATGGAACAAAACCATAATTGGCATGTGCCATCAGAAACGCGTTTCGCAGATTTTGCAAAATACAGTAGCTGTTGGAATACTCTCTTGTTGAAAATAATTAATTATGTCGACGAATAAAGCATAGATTGCCAAAATAAAAGATTTACCTGATATTCAGGTATAAAATATTTAATCATACAAGTGTCAAATTGTCTAATATAAATTTGTGTTAGAGAGCTGCATCGGTAGGCATTTTGATTAAAAGTGCAGTTCTCCAGAAAATGTCATTTTACGCACACTAAGAGCTTTTGCTTTGGTTAATTAAAAGGTTAGTGTAAGCTCAGACTAAATTTTAAAGTTTGTTGAATTTTTTTTTAATATTTTACAAAGTTTGAAATTTGGATTTATATAGTTTTTGTTAAAGAATGAAGTATATTTTTTAGAACAAAAAAAAAAAACTAAAATTAAATAACAAAAAAAAAACAAATGTTAAAAAATTGTTAAACTGTATATCTGGAGTTGAGCTGTGTAAGAAACGTTAGTACAAGCTCAGCAGTTCTATAGCTCAGAGCTTGTTTGCCATACTGATTGAGTGCCGTACTGGTTGAACAACGATCTCTTCGATTATGCGGTTGATTTGGCGCTTGCAATTTGGTTATTCGAACAACTTAATGTTTTTTGTGCTGAAAAGTTGGCAAAATAGTTACTTGAGTGCACGGGTACTTGACTGGATGCTACTACATTCAACGAATTTACTGAGAATAAACTAAAAGAGGTTTTATGGTAGCTTTAGTAAAAACAAAATTTCCAAAAAAAAAATAAAATACCACACAGTACCCGTAAAAAAACGTTCTGAAATTTGAGTAGGTAAATTGTTGCCTCTGTAATTGCCAATGGAAGTGTAGTGTATGCACATGATGTAAATTCTTTAGTATTAACAGTAAGGTGAAACCAGCAAGCAAAAAAAAGTTGAATTAAAAATGCACTGAAATTATTTGCAAAAAATCAAGTTATTCCTTAAGATGTAAAAAAAACACGCTTGTAAACGTATAAATTAATTTGCGAAATGCTTGAAATTCCTTCGGTTTTAACTCTAGTATTATTTATTTTTCACCAACCTCTTTTTGCACAATAATGCATTGCCAGCATTGTTATTGTATTGAAAAGGTATGATTTGCAATAATATGAAATTACCTTACGTATTGGAGCGCATAAATAAATCCAATAAATGCATCAGTTATGTTGTTTGGCTAGTTTCAAAGTCTCAGTTCGTCTATATGGCGTCTGATTTAATATACGCTGGCAATTGGTGCCTGATACAGATCTTGACTACTCTGTGATTTGCTGCCAATCCCAACCAACTGTGATGGGTAGCAGCATTGAGGTGCTAAAAATAAGTTAAATGCACTGGCACTGCATACATATGGATGTACATAAGTATGACTAAGACTGAAGTATTGTATCATAGGTATATATATATATATATATATACATATATATGTATGTATGCATAGTATGCTATGCATGACTAGTAGCGCTTTGTGGAAGCTACTCGTAGGTGTGAGGGTGTATGTACATATATTTCGGAAGAGAAGTATCCAATTGCAGATAAAAAGTAATTTATATCATTTCTGCGAAGACTGACTATGCAGGTTGAATATTTTTTTAATCATATACTTGAAGTTAATGAATATTTTGATATTATTAATCTGTAAAGCATCAAAGGGAAAAGTTCTTCTTCTGGCTACGCATATACAATTGAGCGACTATTCATACTCTTGCTTCGAAGTTAAGGAAACCATGTGAAGCTTTGTATCGTCGCACAAGGAGTCAAGGATCATGCATGAGCCTGACGCGAAAATACCCTTTATAATATCCCCTAACTCTGACAGATTGGGACAAAACTGTAATGATAAAAGAAAAGGATTTGAGTACTGTAAGTAGCACCTACTACAATTGTGGAAATCCACCCGTAACTGTGTCAGGACCAACCACAGATTCTGGACGCCCAAACATTCACTAAAGCTTCCAATGTCTATGTCCGTAAGCGCATACTGGAGTAGAGCTGTGAGATATTTATTACCAATTAACTCTTCATTAGAGTCGGAAACGAGCTTACAAATGGGAAGGGGCCTGCAAGCAGCTCGCTATCAACGTTAGCTATCGACCAGGTTCCACTTTCATTAGCGCAGAAGAGAAGGAGAGGGATCTGGCGAATCTTGTGTGGTGGGCAGTTCCTCCCCGGCCGGTGATACTAATAAGAGGCCCAGGTCTTTTTAGGTGACACGTTTGGTTATCTGCGGTATTGCATGCATCAAGCATTGGTACCGAATGCCACAATTCCTCCTCCACAAACAATGCTGTTCATCGCAAGAGTACTGCCACTCCCGCCTAAGGTCTTAGTGTGGTTGTTGCTGATGAGGCAATGCCCAATTCCGATCCTGCATCGATTCGTCGAAGGCAGCGACGAATGAAGGCGACTTCAGCAAGACCGATCTTTGGCGCAATGGTATCCTCGTAACGGTAACTCTCCTATTTACGCTCTCACCGATGAAGATGATGTGATCTGCCCCGTTATAGGCCCTTCTCTCTCGGTTGTTTACAGTAAAGTGCAAAAAACACTGAATATGATTACACTTGGTGTAATGAAAATGGGCTGCCCGTTAACTCAACCAAAACTATTTTTGTACTCTTCTATAAAAGGCGAATAATTGACAGCCTTCTTTCCTTTGCTTATAAAGTGGACAATATACAGAGTTTTTCCAAAGTGAAGGGAATGTGGAGTTTGTCATCAATGGATATACATCTCTATGATCAGACCGATTATGAGTTATGCATCAGTGGTATGAGGCTGCTATCCTTGATGCTCTGCTACACGGACCATCGTTTTGCCATTTTATAGTCAGTTCATACTCTCTGCACAAAACCCTGGACAACATGCAGTCTTACGGATAAGTTAATGCTGTAGAGCACTTTTTAAATAGCATGGGTGAAAAACCTTCGGAGTCGGGCTTCGAGCTAGGCTTCAATAATGAAATAGCCAGCAATACATCTTCCTCCGAAACCGAGAATCCTGTAATAGGTGATAAAGAAGTTGAGGGGAGAATGGGTGTTGATAAATAATGTTTTTCATAGACCCTCATAGGAAATCCATTAGGTTTCCTTCTCGAATCAACAAATTGCCAAAAAGCGGACGGGTTTGACTTTAAATATTATTCCACGCCTTCTGCACCTTCCGGATCATGGACAGGTCGAGTTCCCGTTAAATCGCTTGGGAGGAAATCGGAACCTCTTCTGTCCAGGCTGTCGGACTCTTTGTTGCCCGCTACACCGGTGTGCCCCGGAACCCAGTACAGATATATGTCACTATTGGAATGTAGCAAATTCAGAGTGCTGTAGGATAGTAACGCCTTTAATGCAGCCTGACTGTTTATATAGAGATTCACACGCTTGTTATCTGGAGTGCTGTTCCTCCGCCTAGAAAATGCTGCAATAGTTTGGCAGCTTATAGGATTTGCTGAGGCCGAGCTCCGCGCATACGATTGATGCCCCTACGTCTTTCTCAATCTTAGATCCATCTTCTACCTCTATGGTGGCTTCGAAGTTCATCTCAAAGTGCAGATCCGGGGTCACATAGTCAGCCCGTGCAAGTAAAGTCGACGCTATAATACTGTAAGCATAATACCTGTACATAAATTGGTCCGATAGATCCGCCGGCAAGAGATGCCACAAGGTATAGAGTGCCGCCGTTGGTGTAGTCCCCTGTCATGCCGATCATTGATA
Organism: Rhagoletis zephyria; assembly: GCF_001687245.7. Lineage (NCBI taxonomy): Eukaryota > Metazoa > Arthropoda > Insecta > Diptera > Tephritidae > Rhagoletis > Rhagoletis zephyria. The sequence continues at coordinate 105,141 of NW_016158661.1, forward strand.
GCCTATATACACTTTCTATGTATACTCTTAACAAATGTTTTCTTCTCCAATGCTGTCCACCAAACTAGTAACCCCATGGAACAGTCTTGGCCTGACTATCGCCGTGAAGATCCACTGAGAAAGAGAAGACGACAAGCCCCAGGTGCAGCCCAGCATCTTTTTGCATGCATAGAATGCCACTGAAGCCTTCTTCGCCCTCTCCTCCACATTGAGGCGCCACGTTACCTTACTATCGAGGATTATTCCGAGGTACTTTGTATTTTGCTTCACCTGAAGGGTCTGCTCAACCAGCTTAGGCTTGGACTAGATCGGAACCTTGTATTTGCTGGCGCAGAGTACCATATCTGTTTTTTTTTTCTGCATTGATACTGAGCCCCACTTCGATTGCCCAAAGATGTACTATTACCGTAGTAGACTATGAGCATACTGGTATACCAGTTATTTACATACATATAATTTATCAGATAAACCAAATACGAATGTGTTGGTGATTAGTTTCTCATATTGTTTTAAAATTCTTCACGCATCATAACAAATTTTTATTTATGCCAACAAAAAAAATCTTTATGGCATGTAGCCATTAAGACTTATTATAACCGGTTTTCCATTTATGCTTTTTTTTCTTCTGTTGAGTATGTATTTAATAGTTAAAAGAATTAAAGTGCGATTAAAGTATTTCAATTGGTTCAGTTTTAAGTTGTCGCATAAATCTGAGAAATATTAGCATTTCATTTAAAATATACTAAATTGTTTACTTTGCCACGAAATTAGCCTAAGTACGAATATTTGGCACACTACGACAGATTTTCATAGAAAATAAGAACAAAAATTTACATAAATTATTTATTTTATGATTTTTAAGCTCTAGGGCGGATTTTAAATAAAACATAAAATTACATACATACATATATTCGTCTTCTTTACTGGCGCTCTAACCGCCTACATATTAAATATATGCCATTGATTTATTCTTGTCTTTATTTCGCCTTCAATCTGAAGGAATCCTCATGAAATTATTTATTAAATTCAATCTAAAACCTCCTACAGAATGTGCTGGCCATAGTTCATAAATGTTAAGAGACTTTTCGTCTTTGGTTTTTGGGTATTATCTGCAAATTTGGGACTTTTTGGGTCTTGTTTGTGATTTTTCGGCATTGTCGACATTTTTTTGTGCTTTTTTTTAGAATTTTCGAAATTTTTTGGGTAATTTCGTAATATTTGCCTCGTAATTTGTCGAGTTTTTCGAGGCTTTGCAATATTTTCTCGGTATTTATCGGCAGCGTTTGTCAAGATTTTTTCGCAACTTTTTGGAATTGTGATTAATTTACTTTTCGGTATTCTCGGCCAATTTTGGGATTTTTTCTGAACTTTCTTTTCTCTTCGTAAAATTAAAAGGGAAAACAATAAATACTTTTCATTATTCTCAAGCCATTACAAAATTTGTTGGTATTTTTCTTGAGCGCTAGGTTCTATTCTCCGAAGTTTTCGGGAAGTTTGAGGATATTCGAAATTTGTTGTGTATTAATTTTTTCCTAACTTTAGGGATTTTTTTTTAATTTTTTGTGATTTTTGGTTATTTTGCACTCAACAAGCTTTAGATTTTTTTCGAAACTTTTGTGAAAATTTCACCAATTTGCTCGAAATTTTGCGGGACTTATCGAAATTCTTTCGTAATTTAGTTTTGGATTTCTGGAAAGCTTTGAACTTTTAGTAATATTTTTAGGAAAACATTTTTTTGGGATTTTTCGAGAGCGTTACGGACTTTTCGCGAATTTTTCCACAAATTTTAAGACTTTTGAAAACTGTTGGGTATTGGTTGGGATTCTCGGCAACTTTTGGGAATTGTTTTATAATTTGCCGTAATTTTTCTGTTTTTTTTTAATCGGCGGAACTTTTGTAGATTTTTCTGTTTCGGTTTCAAACTATTTTGGGATTTTTCTGGATCTTCAAAGACTCTTTCGAATTTTTCGGCAACTTTTAGAATTTTCGGCATTAGCTATATTTAATTTTTTGGGATCCTCGACACCATTTGGGGGTTTTTGGAATCTTTCATGATTTTTCAGTTTTTTTTGTGGTATTACGGGAATTTTTATAAAATTTTCAGGTTGTAACCTAAACCCATTTATTGATTAAAGTCTATATACATTTTTGCTCTGATATTTTTATTTAGTTAAATACATTGCGTACACTTCTGTATTCATTATGAAACACGAATTTGGTCAATGTGGGCGTTGGTCCAAAAATCCTTATGACGTCTCACATCCAATACGTTTTTTTCCAATTGCGCACAAACTGGCTCAAGATCACGTCATGCCAACTGACATTCATTCGATCAAACCTGATAGCAACATTATTTTTGCATAAAATCGGTTAAAGTTCATATAACAAAGAAGTGTTTTGACTACCAAGAAGAAATAGTGTCATCATCAGCACTTCCTGGTAAAGGAAATATTTAAGTTTATGCACAGAAATGTAACATTCACTTAAGCGTGGCGATAGAAAGAAGTTTTGGTGAAAGAAATATTCTTTCAAACGCGCTAATTTATGCAGGAATTTATATTTCGATTGGCAACTGGTTGGCGTCGCACTGACGCGTCATACTAGCCGTCATAAATTTATAGCAAATGCCAAAAAATTTATAAACCGCGTAAATTTCGCTACATTTAATCCACATTTTTGAGGTGCTTTTAAATTAACTAATACATACATATGTATGTATGTATGTACGTAAAAAGTCGTAGGATTTAACACACTTAATGACATGTGCTATAGTTTGCCATGTTCGTCGTTGAAAATTTAAGTTTGGAAAAAAAAACTAGATTTTCACCACGCGGCTTTAAACCTGTCTGCTATTGGCAAATGCTGTTAGCGACGAGTGTATAGGTATGTATGTGCGTATGTGTAATAGTGTTTAAATACATTTGAATGACAATAATTATTCATAACGAAATGATTAAATCAATAAGCGTGAATTTCATTGATGGCTTTAAAATCTTGTTGAAGTGAATTTTTTTTTTTTTTTTGTGTATGTACGCCACTATGGCAATTTTCACATAATTTAAAGCAGCACATAGCACATAATTTGTTGTTACGTAAATGTTTATCAAATAAAAAGATAAGATTTATTTAGCTGCCTTAAAAATTCTAGCAAATTATTTCATTAACAAGGCGGCTTTTGTGTTTAAAATCTAAATTTTATGTAAACAAATTTGTCGCTGAAATCACAACAATGTCTGTAGCATGACAATAATGTATCACTGGCGCCAAAATGATATTGAATACTGATTAGTTTGCTGTAATTATGAAATTTATAATAACCCGAAAGGTTAAGCAGCTCATTAACGTTGAAATTTAATCAGCGGTGAGGATGCTCAAAAGCAAAAAGGGCAGTGAATTACAACAACAACAAAAATTAAAATGGGCTGCCCGCTTTTTTATAAACTAAGTGCAAGCAAACACATACATGTACATACATATGTATGTGCATATCGTCCCCTTAATTCACGAAAGCCTTAACCAAAAAATTTTCTATTTTACAGGAGAAGCAAAAAATATTATGAAAAGAATATCAAAACCAGGTAAGGCTTTTTAAAATGTGCCTTATAACTCCGTTGTTTTTGGTACTAGCACTTTAAAATTTTTATTGCAGGTGTATTTTAATATATCCTACCAAAATCTAGACTTAATACCAAATTTTCACTCGGCTTTCTTAATGACAAAAACTTCCACAATAATCTACCACAAAACAAATGGCTTGTGGAAATAGATTAATGACTTTTATTTTTAACGTAATGTCACCGGATTTTCAATACTCAAATTTTTTATTAAAATTGTTTATAATTTAAAGCTCAGTGGAAATCCGGCTAATTACTGCTCCCATAATTTACGCGCAAGCTATGCATAAACGCCTTCCACAAAGTGCACAGAAGCACTACCGCGGTTAAAGTTACACATATGTAAATACTCAGATCTCTTGTGATGTCTCCTTGCCAATGTTGCTTAGTTTCACATCTACTTATCAAGACTCGACTAAAAACAAACAAAAAAAAAACAGCATATGCAAGTACACACATCCGGCTTGTGAAAGAATTCCGCATGAAACCCAACGAGTTAATACGCTCGTCCATTTGACCCGATCACATTTCGTTTTACATAAGAGTATCTCATTACAGTACCTACATACATTTGTGTACATACATGTGTATTTAATTTAATCTTCATATTTTACTCACTCAGCAATTAAAATTCTGTTTTGTAAGTCAACGACCTGCTGGTATTTTATGTTATCTTTCATATTATTTTGTTTCTTAATCCTTCTACCTGTTTAAAAAGAAATCGGATAAATGCCTGAAATGCAAATACATACATACATATGTATGCGTAGTTAATTGATTTTACACTTTCGATTTCAATTCGTCATTTCATCGACTCATCACTCATTTAAATAAAAAATTTGCAAACTACAATATTAAAATGTTTACTTAGTGAGAATCGAGCACACAGTATTAAGCATTTAGACTGCAAATATGTATAACACTAGTAACTAATTAACAAGTACCGTAACGAAGTTTATAAGGTTGTGAAGTACCGGACATGGCACATTGATTCCATTGGACTTAAAATTCAAAATGACACACATATTATTATTATTTTGCTATTGTAGTTGTAGCAGCGATTTATGTATGTAGCTCCGCCTAGATCTACTATTATCTATTAATCGTTCTCTTCCAGCTGTTCTTATGGTATGCCTTAAGAAACGAGTCTCTACGCAAGCCTCCCTAAAATGATGTGACATGTCATCCGACCCATGGCGAAAAAAATGTTTCCTCTGCTCTGCTTAAGGAACTCCTGCTATATTTTAAAGCCAAATTCTGGTCACATGAGTTTCGTCATGTTACAGCTGTCTACTTGTTTCCATATTTCCTTGAAAGTCTTAGAAAAATAATTCTTACTTATACATAGGTGGCCATTCCTTGCAAGCTCATCCACCATCTCATCGTTTGGTTTATCTCCATGTGCTGGAACACAAAGAGTCATATGAGCTTTCGAAGCTAATTGACTATCAAAGAATATGTATGCCAGTAGCATTGTAAGCAATTTTCCTTGTCCGTAAGCACCCAACAGTTTCTTCTATAGCCGCAAGTTCGGCTTGGAAGAAGCGGCAGTTGTTTGAAATAACCTTTTCTGGTTCTAGTTATTGCAAGTACAGGCCTACTCTGGACAATTTTGAATGCAGCGATGGTGAACCAAATATTGTCAGTAGGTACATTGCTCTCTACTAAAGTTTGCTAGTTTACGCTCTTATTCGAAGATAAAAGTTGGCACGCAGTAGACCGTTTTTCTCTGCAGTTGTTAGCTTACCCTCAAGACTCATAGGAGAAATCTGCTCGTCGTTGCTCCCGCTGGCTCAGCCTGGACGAAGCTGAATACCAGCCACCATCACTAGTCAGCGAATTGATGATCACGTTCTTCCGCGATGTCGTAATTGATGTGGGCATATTGGTTTTGAAGGCGCACTCCATATCCAGGAGTGCTTTATTCCCTGGAGGAAAATGATATTTTAATATGTGCTACAAATTCATGAACTTACTCTCGGTTTTATCGCAAGCTTGTACGCGACTGCCTCTCTAGTACAGAGTGCTATAAGTTTCTCCATTTTATTTTATTTTTTCTTAAGGTTGTGGGTTATTGAAAGACAGAAAAATATAAGCGGACTGACTACTTGTCCGAACATTTATGACAAAGGAGAGAGCGTACACAATCACAATATGATACACTGAAAACAAGCTATTTTAATATATTTTATTTTATTATATTAAGTATTTTTTCGTACATATATACCAGTATAAGCAGAATTAAATATTGGTATAGGTACTATTATATTTTAATATATTTTGAGTTAGTTTGAGGCAAAAAATTAATCTAGAACCCATTATTTCTCTCCCAGGGACAAATGTCCGAGAACAACAGCAATGTTTTTTTTAGAAAGCTCCCGGTCATATCCACTTGACAGAAATTTATTGTTCAACTTTAAATTCTGTTCTATTACTGGATTAGTGCTTATCACATCTATACGACACACAAAAATGTTGAGAAGATTTGACTTTTATTTATTTATTTTTTTAATATCGATGGCTGAGAGGAAGATCGACCTATCTCGGCAGCCAGTTCAAAAACGCCCTATCTCAGAAAACTTTTCAAGAACGCCCTACTTCAGAATTTGATTGAAAAACGTCTTATTTCAGAATTTTATTGGAAAACACCCTATCTCAGAATCCAGTTCAAAAACGCCCTATCTCAAACGAAAATACATTGAAAATAAGCTGAGATAGGGCGTTTTTGAATCGCCAGCTGAGATAGGGCGTTTTTCAATCAAATTCTGAAGTAGGGCGTTATTGAAAAGTTTTCTGAGATAGGGCGTTTTCGAACTGGCTGCCGAGATAGGTCGATCTTCCACTCAGCCATCGATATGTAATTCTTACTATTTTTTTTACAAAAATGTTGTTATTTCTATAACAAAAACTACATAAATCCTAGTTTCAATCTTTGAACAACATTTAAAAAAATCAACGGTATTTTGAAGCCACGTGAAATTTGCTGTCTGTCATTCTAGAATAGGACTGCCGGACGTCCTGGTTTTCCAGGATTTATCCTGATTTTCACAAATTGTTTTGGTGTCCTGGTCCACACCTAAATTGTCCTGGGTTTTTAATGAACGTCAATGCAGACACCCATTTCAGATTTTTGCTATGAAAGAAAGATTAAGCTTTCTGTAATTAGTAATCGAAAATCGATAACTTTTTTCTAACATTTTGAATTAAACCTGGTGAGTTTACCTTATTATTTTTAGTTTATTTGATTAAATTTTTATTTTCTTATCTTCAGGCAATTGCCATGAAAGTGGAAGTACCTTATAGGTACATGGCTGAGGGGTCATACATACGTACTACCCAGTAGATAATTTCAGGAGCTAAAATCTCTTCCAAAAGGCCTTTCTCTTTTGTATGGAGTGGCTCAACATTTTTCAAAGTTACATCGTAGTCAAGATAAATTTTTTCTTTTATGATAAGAAAAAATTGAAAACTTCAGCGTTTCATACAACACATCGTTTCAAAATAATCCAACGCCATAACCAAAGCAACTGTACTTATAAGGTGCCAATTGGCACCTCAACTTCACTTGTATCTTCGATTTTGATTTGGATGATAAGTGTCCTGGTCGATCGGTTCAGGCAGGTCTGGCAGCCCTATACTAGAATTATATCGGCTATTAAACTGCATACCTAAACGTTTCGGAATACATTTTTTTTTTAATTTTGATTTGATTGTTTGCTGGTTTTTTACAAGATTTATTTAACATGCTCTATATGTATGTATGTATGTATGTAAGTGCCAATTTCCAGATGGCCTAGAGACTTAAAACTTCACAGATGGCTCGGAACCCGATGACAATGCAATACGTAAGATGACTTAATCCGATAGATGGCGGAAGAGTCGTATTTATAGTTCGCTTTGGTTCATATTTAGAACGTTTTTAAGTATACGAAAGGTTAATTAAAATATTTGTACAAATTTTGAAATTTGTACTTATGTATATGGTTTTTGTTTTAGAATTAACTATATTTTTGTGTGATTCTGATGAAACTTTGTTGATATTTGATGTCTGGAGTAGTTTTTGTTACAAAAATATTTAGGAGTCATACAGTTATGTGATAAGCACTATATAAGTATTGGGTCGCCAAGAGCCAATTTGTATTCAGGCTTTAGCACAAGGCATCCTGTCATCACCCTTTGCGACTTTCGTTTTAATTCTTCTTGATTTAGAGCTATGAACTATGAAAAATTCCCTATTACACTCCAAAACATGTTTAATATACATACATAAGTATGTACTGGATATACATATATGTATGTTCATATGTCTTCTTAATAACACACCTTTAAATTAATAAAAATGCTATTAATATGCATCGACTGTACGACAATTTAAATACGCATTATCTACTCTAAAGCTGTGATTAACAATTGTCTTGATACTTATTATTGCACGATTACAGCGTTAATTGAGTGGGTCGAACGCAGCCGTTTATAGCCGGCTGAATGAAGTTGAATGATGTGCAAGATTAAATATAAACGATTGTGAACTGCGGGTCTGGCGCTGCCTTGTACTGCCGATACTCCCACGCGCGCATAACGGATTAATGCAGCAACGACAAAATGCTGTCTAATCGTCATATTGCCATGTTAAGTCAATCAAAAGTGATTTCAATATTAATTTGTGTTTAGCATTTTGCTAAGAAAGGAAATGAATGTTGCTTATTTATTTGAAGGGAGTGAAACGTGTTCGCACACATATACATACTTGAATAGAAAGAAATTATGGAGGTAAAAATAGCTCACTCAATTATTGCCAAAAAAGTGTTTATAATTGCTTTCTAAGAAAAATTAGCAAGCAGAAATTTTATTGAAGTCATAAGTGGATATGTACCTATACAAAAGTTGCTCTTGCGCGTCTAACGTTTGTATAAAATCAACAATTTAAATAATTGCCAAGTCATTCCAAAGTACTATATATAATTATGCTGTACACATCAATTAAAAGTGCAGAAAGAAAAGCAAATGGATAACCAGTTATAAAGCATTTAGTATAAAAAATTGCAAAATCGCGATGGGCAAACCAATAATTGGAAGTAAAAGACAAAGCGAGAACTTCACTGCTCAGAAATGCTAAGAAAGCATTAATAGACAGAAAAAAGAATTTAAACAAAACGAAAAAATGTTCAGAAGTGAGACAAGTTCATCGCTTCGGCTCTAATATGGCATACAATTGAGGCGAACATAACGCACTTCCAATAATATCGAGAACTAATTCAAAATTTAAGTTTTCGCAGATTTCATCAGCCAATTTATAAGCTTGTTAAAAAGAATATATTAAGTTGTCACGATTCAGTTATGTGGCCCTGTCGATTGCCATCAGTTCCACATGAAAAAGACTATAGTGGTTCGGAAGATGAAAGCTAAGTGAGTTTCCCCGGTGTTCGGAGTATATACCTCCCTCAACCCTACCCTCGGTTTTGGGTTATTGGGGTATACATGGATGGACTCGCCACAACTTAGAGCATCTTCTTTCCACTTCTAGCTTGTGAGTAGGAAGTTTGTAAGCGCTGTAGTGAGAGCAGGCTTCGGATGTATGTAATCCAAGCACTGAGACCTCAGTTAGTATCCTACCATGACCATAACCTGTATCTGACCACTTGTGTAGACTGTAGGGTGTTGTTCTCATCGAACCAGTTATGAGTGTGAATGCAAGTCTTTGGACTTTATCAAAATTCTTAAAGTTTGCATCTTTCCCAAAGTTATCCCATCATGCCACTATGCCGTGATAGAGAATTGGCCTAACTACCGCTGTGTATACTTACGTCAGTGCATTATTTTGACTCCTATTCCCCATCGCTTACCTATTGACCTGCTGCAGGAGTATTGCTTTACGCACTCTATCTGCAACATTGGGCCTCCAGTTTAGTTTCCTATCTAGTATGAGACCTCTTACTTTATTATAAACGTCTTCCCTCTAAAGTTATATAATGATCTTTGAATAAGATCGGTCAATGTTGAGATGTGCTAACCGGAGATAGCTACAATAATACCGTCGGCATAGAAAGCTCAATTTTTGTCACATTTTGAAGGGTGAACAATTAAGAAGAAAAGAGGTGAGAATTAAGAAAATACTGTGACTACTTTGGTCTTTATTCGTGACTACTTTGGTCTTTATTCTACAACTTATCAAGCTATACCAAAAAATAGCTTATTATTTTTGATTCAAACCATCAACAACCACCCCATGTGAAATTGGGTTTTTAAATTACCGTCCTTGCTGTGTTGTATGCCTTTATAAAAGCGAATTAAATACTTCATGTTTTTAGAACTACTTTTGAATGCAAAAATAACCGTGCTATGAGTACATCTTGGAAGCAACCTAGTCCGAATGGGAATATCCATAATGTCAGTGTATGGAAAATTGCCTTGTTCGTAGGACTGTCTAGAGGCATTTTAAATAACTCAAGAACGTCTCGCCCTTACGACTTTAATCGCCAGAAGCAGCCACTGCCAATCATCAAATGGATTTTGTTTTCACAAACTTACCGAAACACCTAATTTCAAATTTATTCCATTAAGTTTAGATCCGGTAAATAGGATGGACGCTGTGTGGGATTCATCTATGAAAAGATCATTTGTTCTGGAAGCACTACTACTTTTCATTCGAAAAAAAATAGTTTAACTCAGGTCTCGTCTCCTTAAATTCCCTGCCATGTAAATATACACATGAGCGTATGTATGTGTGTCCATTTACTCGATTCTTCTCGTCACGACGTCTCCATTTCTTTCTTGTTCTTAATTCACTCTTTTTTGCAGCATTGGAATTTTGTTTACCTAGCTCTTAAGCAGCAGCACGTCACGGATTTTGTCGATTTTTTATAAGCAATTTCTTGTTATATTTTTTTCAACACAATTTTTCTACTCTTTTCTACTTTTCTCGATTGCCATACGAGCGCTTTGCTCTTTCGCTCAATCCTATTGGCATGCTTGATTTTGCTGACGTGCAAAACAAAATAAAATTTGTGCTCACATACCGGCAAGCGATAGTAGTAAACAAAATGAAATGCTAAACAAAAGCGACAGCAATACCAACAATAACAACTACATTAATATAGCGCGCTCAAATCAGCATGGAGAGTTGCGAACATTTGGTTTAAATATGAGCGCCGGTTCGATGTTGAATTCAGTTGAAAACTAGATCTCAACGTAAACGCATCATCAAAGCTGAAGCAAAATTAAGCAAGAAAGCTAAAACAAAAGTTGAAAAAAATAAATAAAAATAATTTTTACAAAATTTTAAATCGCAAAAATTGTGTATTACAAAGAACTTAGTTTTTGAAAAACTGTTTTAAAGTGTGCGCTTAGATAAAACCAAGAGCCGTCTTTAGCATTTACTTTAAAGAAAAATATTTTACAAAGCAAAAAATCTCAATTAAAAAAAAAATGTGCTCACTTAAAGTGTTTTTTATCTTTGTGGCTGCTGTAATTGCTGTCAGTTGCATAAGCAGCACCAGTGCAGCGATATTCACACAACCTGCTGCCTTCCATCCTGGTGAGTAAAACCAAAGTAGTGATTTTGAAATATCAAATATGTGTGTTAAAGTAAAGAAAACTGTAAGTGAGTGCGCTAAAAAATAGAAGAAACAAATAAAATTAAAACTATTAAAACACTTTTTTCCGGTTAGGTGCTCACTTGCTGTGTGAATTTTCAATTTTTAATCAAGCAGAGCTAGAGTTCAGAACATTATCGTATTAGCATTTGAAAATAAGTACAGATTTTTCTAAATCCTTAATTTTACGTTTACATTTTTGAACATCATTTCTTTCAATTTTGTTGGGATTTAATTACCTTTCCTTGGTTGATTACAGTTCAATCGCATAAGTACAAACTATTAGGTTCGCAGCTTAAGTCTTTCGTTTGTATAAAAGCGATTAATCTACGGTAGCCAAACTATTAAGAAAAGAATACTTAAAAAAATGAGAAATTGCAGAACTGGAAAATTAAAATAAAATTATCAAATAGAAAAAAGTTTTTTACAAATCAATTATATAAGTATATCAAACCTTGCAAATTTTTCATCAATTAGAACAAATAAAAAAACCTTTTTAACGCTGAAGAAAAGATTAAAAGAAGATTATAAATACAAATAAATAAAAATATTTACATTTTTTTACCGATAAATTATGTGTATAAATTACAGACCAAAAAATTTAAAAACCAAAAAATTTTTAAAAGAAAATTTCTTATTTTAATTTAAAAAAATTTGTGTTGAAAAATAATCTTAAAAAAACTTACATTTACAATTTCTGATAGAAGCATATAAATATGATATTTATTACTGAACAAAATTCTGAATCAAAAAAATTTTACCTTGATTTAAAAAATGATATGTGGAAAAATAATCATAGGAAACTGATATTGCCAGCTTTTAATCGATCTAAAAATGTGTTTTCCATTGAATAAAATATTTAAATCCGAAAAATTTGAACAAACAAATTTTTATTTTCATTTAAAAATATTGTGTCTAAAAATAATCAAAAAAACTGACATTTACATTATTTTATCGATGTAAATATAATTTTTTTACTGACTAAAAACATGGAAAAAAATTTAAAGGAAATTATAAAAATTAAAAAAAAAAATTATGGATTTAAATATACACGCTTGACTTTTTTGTTGGTTTTTGAGATTTTTGCTGTTTCTATATTAGGCTCTCTTTCCTTGTTGTTTTTTAACATTTTTATTATTATTATTTTTTTTTTTTTTAATTTCAAAAGCCATCAACTTTTCCACGCCTTAAGCGGTTTTCCTTGACATACTTAAAAACGTTGAGCAAAGCAAAATTCTCTCATACAACATCACACTTGTGTAGCATCTTCGGCAATCATTTTTTCCAACATTTTGTTTAAATCAATACACTTTAAATTATTTCCACAAAAAAAAAACGTACCGGTTTTTTCGGTTGACTAATCAAACAAGCGTTCTTCCCCAACA
>NW_016158662.1:0-27978 GCF_001687245.7 Rhagoletis zephyria
TGCAATTAATGCGGCAGTGTTACTTTTTATGAAAGAGCATCACGTTCTACGCGAAAATTTGGGCGATTCTTCTTACATCAAGCGTTCGAAGAACAAACTTTTGACAATCAGTCAGAAACATAAAAATTGTTACTGCGCAATTTCTGCAGCATTTCAGACGATTTTCAGTTGAGCATCAGCAACATATCATCAATAAAGCAACAAAGCTGCAAATGTCTGGAATGACGATAGTGGCCATTGAAAGGTTGCGAACCTTGGCTAAATAGTCTGCACCTGCAGGACCCAAATTTTTCAGCATCAACATGCATATTCCGTCGGGTTCCATGACTTTGGAGGCTACGCCAACGGTTCTGATGCTGATAGCCAAACCATGGGTAGACGAGGCAGCGACCGTACAAGAAAAATGCAGCGATTTAGAAATGCAGAAATATTTACAGCTATCCCTTATCCCCAGACATGAAGATCCTTTAATTTGATGGAAGCATAATAACAAAGAATTTCCAAATTTGCTCCTAGTCAGTGAACTCAGAAAGAGTGTTTAGTGCATCGGGTAGCATGTATGTTAAAAATAGAAATAGGTTGTTGCCGATAATTCAGAAATGCTTCTTTTTATAATGAAAAATATAGAAATTATTAACTTTAATTACTAATTAGATACTATTAAATTTGATTATAACAAGTAATTTTTAGCAAAAAAAACCGACTTAAAATATATATACATATATATATCTATATATATTTCATGATCCAATGATCGGATCCAAACCAGATTAGTATGGGACCACCTCTGAGACACTACCTTTCCGATGCAGAAGGGATTATCCGTCGACGTGGTCCAAAGTTATGCGGTAACATACATAAAAAAAAATATATTACGACGAACTGATAACCTCCTCCTTTTTTGGAAATCGGTTAAAAATACAAAAAAAAATCTGAACTAGATTTTTAAATGCAATCAACCTTCTATAATCGAAATCCGGCCGGATACGCCGCATACAACATCCGAATTTACTTTTTGACATATACGTTTCGAAGTAATTGGCAACTTTGCTCCAATCTGTTTAACAATTTATGTAAACAAACTAGCAAATGCTACTAGCAAATCGCGTACATTGGCTAAATGAGTCATGTGATCTCATGAATATCGTTCAAATGAAGCCATTGATAATACCTATCGTGTTCTTGGACAGATGTGGTCGAATCTTTCCTTGTCAATTCGCCACTTTTACAATTCGTCTTAATATTTATGAATTGGTTTCTTTGAGTCTTACTGCTGTAATAACGGCCGCCTCGAGCAACTTCCTCAATCGGAGGTAGATGCAAAATCACGCTTACATAGTGTTACCGTCTTTATATGCATACTTAAACGCATCCTTCATTTAGCCATCTGAAAAGTATGTTCGTCTAAGATAAACATAGGGCCAAGGCAGAACAAACCCCGTGGGGGTTTCTATATATTCCGGGTGCAGCGTCATCCATTGGGTCCCTTTTCTGCAAAACCTTTGTTTGTAATGAAATGAATACGAATTATGAATTCCAATAAGATTTTATCATCTGTTAATAAATACGACTTTTATAAGTAACTCTACTCCAGCGCCACCAGCGTGTTTTCTAGTAGCCTATAATAGGACCTCCGAGAATTTGACTGGGCTCTATTGATTGGTTTTTGAGTTTAGTCCGAAAAACGGAAATGGCTATCATTTTTTTATGTATGTAATCTTCATTATCCTGAGTGTCGCCCGAAAAAAAATTCACGAGAAAATTTTGATTCCCCTCATAGTAAGTATATGGAAACAAAAAGCGAAAAGTGAACCGGTTCAGGGAAGATGAAACCATCATGCTGGTAGCTTACATTTTAAGTTTAAAACCGAGTTTTCTGGTAGCCTATAATAGGACCATATATGCATGGTATAACCTCTGAAAATGTGACTGAAATCTATGCAGTAGTTTTTGAGTTAACTCCAAGGCAGGTTTGTTTTGAAGCATGATTTGCTCACTAAGTCTAGGTTCAGACAGAGAAACTTTTGTCGCGGCAACTCTCTACTTGTAGCAGAGGGAGTTACGAGAAAGGGGGAAGGGCACCGAGTTGCTCGTGCTCGGGCAACACGCTTTGTGCTCTCGTTCGTCTGAGTAATTCTAGTTGGCCGTTCACAGCTGACAACAACAACTGTGTACAAAAGAATTGCTCTGTGTGAACGCGAAGGGCAACACCAAAAGAGAAATTGCCGAAACTGAGCAACAAAAGTTTCTCTGTGTGAACCCAGTCTAAACAACACACATAAAACCGCTTTCTCGCTTTATTTTCTTAGTTTTCTTTACATTCGGCTAACTTATAGAAATCTTTTCAAGCAAATTTTCGCTCTTATTGCCACACCTGGTATAATTTCACCAAACTCACTAGTAACCACAGTATACAGTAAACCAGCCATTGAAGTATGCTTATTTGAAAATTAATACAAGAAATATTGTGCAGAGGATGTTTTTGTCATTAACCCTTAGGTAACGACTGGTGCAAAAGTACCCTCAAATGATGATATATTTGAAATGTAAATTTGATCAGCGAAATTCGGAAAAAAATAATAATAAAACAAAAATATTGTTAATTACTACATGGGAGGTGGGCGTGGTTATGGACAGATTTCTCCAAAATTCAATACTAACCTAAATTATACCAAAGGTAACTTCGGCACCGACTTTCGTCAAAATATCTAAATTTTGTTCGAGTTACAAACAGACACAACTGAACCAATTCATCTCGTCATTTTGAATATTTTGATATATATGTATGTATATACATGTATATATATTAGACTGCATCACCAAAAAAAGTTGCAGTTTTTCCGCCGGGATTTGTTATATTTTAAGAAGTCCACCAAAATATTTCGGAAAAATATTAAGATTTTAGTGAGCTGGACCGATTTGAAAACAGCTCCAAAAATTTAGTTTTTTATGAATAAAAATGGTTTCTTAAAGAACTTTTTGAAAAAATGCCCCTCAGATGACATGAAAAAGTCCCCTCAGCTTAAAAAATCTCCATAAAAATATTTAACGTAAGAACGAGATTTTTGATGCTGTTTTTTTACTTTTTTCAAAGATTGATTTACGAAAACCTTGAATAACTGGGCCAAAACTATTCTGATTTACACTTAAGGGATCTCAGTGGAAACATATTTTCACACTGTTTTTATTTCTGTCCAAAAAAAAGTCATTTGTATCCCAATTTTTTATTTTTCACATACCAACACATCTTAATTCAACTTTGAATAACGTTCGTTCATCCTACCTTTCTCTGTCATCCTTTGAATGAGTTTATTAGCAAAGAAATAAAAACGATGAAAAAAAAACCTTTCCAATGACACCTCTTAAGTCTAAATCAGAAGAGTTTAGGCTGTGTTATTAAAGTTTTTCTTATACCAATCTTTGAAAAAAGTTAAAAAACAGCATCAAAAATCTCATTATTACGATTCCGTTAAAACTTTTTTTAAATTTTTTTTGAGATATTTTTATGCAATTTTTTTAAGCTAAAACTGTTTTGACATTTGAGGGCATTTAAAAAAAAAAAAATTTTAAGAAACTATTTTTATTCAATTAAAATTCCATTTTTAGAGGTATTTTCAAATCGGTCCAGCTCACTTAAATCTTAATATTTTTCCGAAATATTTTGGTGGACGTCTTAAAATATAATAAATTTTATAATTCCAATGGAAAAATAGCACCGATTTTTTTTTGTATGGGGAGTGATGCAGTCTAATATATATACATACATTTTACACGGTTGACAAACGGGCTTGCTTATCTGCATAAGCCGTCTTTATTTGCAGTAACTCATGCATTATCCCCTTTCAAATATGAATAAGCGGCTGAACAAATACATAAAAATTTCGTGCATTTGTTCGAGCATCGAGATATAATTTTGTGTACATATTTCATGAAAGCTATGGAGGTATCCACTATAAGAGTGGTATATTTGAAAATTAGAGAGTTCTACCTTTAAACTAAATGATTCTCGTTTTACCCCCTAATGGATGGGACCATTTTCCAAAGTTAGCCCACCATTATTCACTCAAAGTTGTGTTCGGAACACGGTATGACTTATGTAGGAACTGCATCCGGTCATAATCGCTCACGCTTCACGCCTGATTTGCTTGGGATTTTGTTTTTCTCGTTCCCTTTTTTATGTGACATGAAAATATTTTTCACTATAAGAAAATATATTAAAATTGTGTACATTTCCATAAGTAACGTAACTCTTATTCTTACCGTTTTTTCTGGCAGGCTGTAGGTGTGTTTTTGGTAAGTGTATTGGGTTTTTGGTTCAGTGTGATAGTGTATTTTGATTAAATTGTAATAGAAATAAATGAAATTGTAATAGAAATGAAAGAAATTGTAAAAGATAAAAGCAAATGCCAAAAAAAGGTGATCCCAGCTGTAGGCATTTTTTGGCAGTCAGCTGATAGTGTTTTTACTTATGAAACTGTACGAAGAAAGATGTCAACCAATACATTCAAACAAATTGTCAAATAAGCATATTTATATTTTTTGATTTGTCTGTCTGGATTACTGTATACTGTGCTAGTGACATTAGAGATTCGACACTCCCTTACAAAAGGTTACACACACCCTCACCCAAACATAGTGCCCCGCTAAGGGAGCTGATCTTGTCAAGCGGGAGCTAGACAACTGTTTTCTTTTTTGAGCAAACCTTTTATTATTGAATCATGGTTTTGAAGCGCATTAACATCAAAAGAGACATATCGGCATTTTTCCAGATTACGATGAAAGGAACTTAACCATATCTTTTTTGTGAAGTAATAGTGGTCTAAAGTCAACTCATATTTGTCAACAATTCGCATTTGAAAATGTTTGGACGTTCGACCCTTTTGCATTTAGTGTGCGATATGATGTGTGGAAATTTTAAGTCCATAATATCATAATATTTTGACTTAATATATTTGTGGAGTTTGTGCGATATGTATGCACATACATGTACCTATGTATTTTGAGGTATTCTTTAAGTCAAATTGAATAAAAATCTGAAGACAAAGCAAACTCTTATCTTTACATTAAGTGAATTTGGCGAGGGTTAATTTTATAGCATGCAGAGTTCGTAAAAATATAACTTATTTGGGGTATTCACAACGTTGTCGTAAGTGTCGTATTGTTGTATGTCGTAAACTTTAAACGTATAAAAAGTATATTAAGGGGGTTCGCAAAGTAAAAAGTCATATTATGCATTTTCGCAGTGTTAAAAATAGTTGGTTGTGGTTTCACGTTCTCTAAACATTTATTTAAGCTTTTAAAGCTTACCACATACAACAATACAACACTTACGACACCGCTGTGAATCCCTCAATTGTATATTGTAAAAATAATTAAATACCGCATGCTTGATTTCAATCAAAACTGTATCTAAAAGCAGTTGGTTGGAAGGCAGTTCTTTATTTTGAAATTACTGGTAAGCATACACAATTTTTTAATAAGCCTACATACATATGTATAAGAAACATGGGGACTTTTCTTGAAACATTGAATGCTCAAGAGAGCCTGATCGCGGTTATTAAATTTATTTACTATTCTTGCTTTACCTGGTATGCATTATGGTATAACAATCATTTCAGAACTAAAGGTGCTACTACATAAATAGTGTTCAAGCATTTTTTTGCAATTCGTAATGCCAAATTTCCTTTAAAACATTGAAATGACAAAAAATGTGTGCCATTTGGAAACAAACTTAATTAGATTTATACCAACGTAATGCCCAACTTTGTCATTAAAATGACCAGTGGAAATTCGGCATTAGGAACCATTTGTGAAATCGCGGGAATACATATACATATGTACGATTTGTTTTTTTAATTTGGTTCGTGATGTCTGTATACGGGGACTACTTATATAAAACACGTGGGTAAACTTGTATAGGCACGAGAAATTACGACGTTCTTACATTTTAAACTTTTCCCAGCTTAAATACTTAACCACTGCTTTACAAGCCTTCAAATTCATGATCAATGAAGCGTCCTTCTTTGGCGAATAGGCCTTAGCCTTTTCAGTTTCTGCCACTTGCATCGATCTAAAGTTTTGGTGTTAAATAATTTTTAAACTTGTTCAAAATAAATTCAATGAAATTAATCAAAATAAAAAAGTTTATAGTAACTCGATTTTAAAATAAAAAGATCTATCGCACGCGAAGCAAAATTGTAAATGTAATATGTTAACCTTCTTTTCGCCTTACAATTTAAGCATTTTCCTTAACTTTCTAATAAGCTTACCTTAACTTAGTTTTCAAGGAGTTGATCTCGCGGTTCATTGCTTCTTGGCTCTCAATCATGTCTTCACACTCACGTTGGTATTTGCGTTTTTGAGTTTTTTCCTTCTGCAACTCTTCTTCGGTTTCGTCAAGATTTCGTTTAAGTAATTTCATACGGCTATTAAGCTAAGAAAGATAAAAGTAATGGTTCAGCTGTGTTTCATTTAGTATTCATAGGATTTACCTTGTCGATTTGCTCCTTGTATTGGTCAGCGTGGCGACGTTCATCTTCGATATTCATCGTAAGTTCCTTTACCTTTTTATCCATTTTGCGGTTAGCTTTCTGCTGCAACAACCGTTCTTTGCCTTCATTTTCTAACTGTTCTTCTAGATTAGATATCTTGGCTTCTAGAGTTGCAATTGTAGCCTTCACTTTAGTGCGCTGGGCCGTCTCAATCTCAGTTAGTTTGGCTTTGAGCTCTTTATTTTGTCGCTCAAGTAGTGCACGTGTATTTTCGTTCTTTTGCGAATTCGATTTTTCATTGGCTAATTCGGTCGAGAGTTGCTCTATGGATAATTGCGCCTTGCGACTACGGTCTAATAGCACTTCTGAATTCGATTGCTCCTCTTCCAGCTCTTCTTCTAATGTGGCGATTCTCGCTTCTAATCGTCGCTTCTCATCGATCATAAGAGAACCCTTACTGGCATTATTGGAAATTTCTTCTGCAAGTTCATCACGCTCTGTTTCTGCAGAACGGCGAGCTCTTTCGGAACTGGCTAAATCTTCGGTTAACTGCATCACTTCAGCTTCTAAGGCTTTCACCTTGCGTTCAGCTTCTTTGCTTGCAGCCTGTAATTCTTCTTTCGCAGCTTTAGCTTCTTCAGCATCACGCAAAGCGTCTTTAACCTGAGCTTGCAGTTTTTTCGCATGCTTCAAAGCGTCTTCTTTCACTTTGTTATGCATTTCCATGGTTGTTTCAATTTCTTTTAGATCCCCTTCGAGCTTCTTCTTCGCTGCCACAGCTGCAGTGCGTTGCTTGCGTTCCTCATCTAACTCAGCCTCCAGGTCCCTTAACTGCTTAACAAGACCACGGCGTTTTTCTTCCGCCTGCTCTTCTTTCGCTTGTAAATCACGTTCGAATTGCGACCGCAGCGCCTGCATGTTCACTTCCAGGCGCAGCTTGGCATCTTCCGTCAACTGCAAATCATCTTCGAGTTCCTCGTTTTGAGCCTTCAGTTCAGCCAGCTGCGACTCCAGTGCACGCTTTGCCTTTTCCAACTCGTGAACATTCTTATCGGCAGTGCCTTGTGTGTTGGCCAAATCATCAAGTTCGTTTTGCAACACTTTTCTTTTGTTCTCAAGGTCTTCAATTTTATCGTAAGCTTCATCTAATTCGCGTGTTAGTGAAAGCACCTTGGTCTCCTTTTCACGGGCTTCCCGCTCCGCAGTGTCGCGCTCTTGAGCTATCTGCTCAGATATGGCTTTCTCTTCAGCAAGAATTTTATCGAAATTCTTTTGCTTCTTTTCTAAATCAAGCACCTAAGGGTTAAAATTATTAAACAGACTCGTATAACAAAACTTTAGTAGTCGTAACAAACCTTTGTACGTTGTGCTTCCAACTCAATAGTCGTGTCCTCAAGTTCCGATTGTATCTTCTTCTTACTCTTATCTAAACGATCATTTTGCGCTGTTAACTCCTTTACTTGCCTTTCCAAAGCTTCTATCTCTTTATTCAAGCGCTTCTTGCCCTCCTCCAATTCTTTAGCAAGATCTGCATCTTCTTCTGCTTTCTTTTTAATATCTTGCATTTGTGCTGTTACTTCGGCCAATTTACGCTCATAGTTCCGTTTCGCCTCTTCATCTTCTTCAAGTTGCTCCTGCAAGGCCTCCTTTTCCGATTCAAGCTGTCTTAGTTTTGAGCTCAGTGATAACTTCTGGCGTGTCTCTTCCTCGAGTAATTGCTGCGCTTCTGTCAACTGGGATTCCATATTACTGGCAGATTTCACAGCAGCAGATGCTTTCAATTCAGCCTCTTCCAACTGATTGGTTATATTTTCTGTTTCCTGCTGCAGTTTTGTGCATTTCTCTTGAAGCTCTGAACGTGCACGTTCTATTTCAGCCAGTTTAACCTATAAAGTTTAAAAATTAACAGTGTCATTGTCTGCGCACAAAACAAAATGAAATTTAGTTCTGGCAGTGTTATTATGTTTTTGAATAGCTAAATTTAAGTATGGTTCAAGCCGAATTTTTTAATGATTTTCCAAGCGATTTAATCTCTAAAATAAATTTATCTTATTTGTGGATGTGTGTAAATTTGATTATTTGCAACTTTTATTATAACCACTTTGTGTGTATATTTTTATTCCCAAATAATAATAATATATTGGCGCTTACACAATATGTTAGTGTTTGGCCGAGCTTCTCCTCCGCTTTGTGACGTGCGCTTTGATGTTGTCACACAAAGAGGAGGGACCTACAGTTTTACGCCGACTCCGAACGGGGATTGTATTTTTATGCGAAGCCGTTTCTCATGGCAGAAATTCACTCGGAAGTGTGCCATTGCCGCCCGAGGGGCGAACGCTATTAGAAATAAAATTATAGTTTAAAAAACTAAAAACTCGCTACGTATCTTGAGAATGAAAATCGCTGCATCTTTTAGGCGCATCATTATTACATAGTTACATCCCAAGCTAATAAAAGCGAGGTAAAAACGTTTTTTTTTTCTTTTTTATGGTAGTCGGAACCTGGGCTTGAACGCAGACCCTGCGGAGTGGTAGTGCGCACTGCTTCACCACAGCGGCCCCCAAAATAAATAGCTTGAAAATATTATGGTATGGTATTTTTTTTTTTATAGACAACAGAAAGCGTGAACGGGAAATCGACTATCTCGTTCACTAACCGCAGAGAGTTGACTTTTCAACCAGCTACACTAAGTAAGTATATTATATCTTATTTTTTACTGCAAACAGTATCGGTCATATCTATAGCACGCCATTTCAAAGTGATATTGTGTGCCACTTATGTTTATTTATTTATTTTTAAGAATTTTCAATTAAAATACAGTTCCTTCTCTAATAAAACCCATATAAACCCAAGTTTAACAATTTGCAGAAAACTACAAAAAAGTGCAAGAAATTATCACCCAAATTTCAAACTTTTTTTCTCCGAAGTGTTAGAAATTTTTTGAATACACAGTTTTATAGCCCAATCAATTTTAGCCTGATAATGTGCAAGTTTCAAGTGGCTAAAAGTTACCGTTGATTTTTTAGAATTTTTTTCGCCAAAGGTGTTGGAGATTTCTTCCATATACAAATAAATTGAGTTTATTCATTATATGGAAGCCAATGCGACAAAAAAAAATTCCAAAAAATCAACGGTAATTCGTAGCCACTTGAAATTTGCACATTATCAGACTAAAATTGAAGGGGCTAAAAAACTGTACTCGAAAAAATTCTAAAACTTCCGAGAAAAAAGTTTGAAATTTAGGAGAAAATTTGTTGCGCTTTTTTGTAGTTTTCTACCAATTATAAAACTTGGGTTTATATAAGGCTTGTCCGAGAATGAACTATATTTTAATTGAAAATTCTTAAAAACAAATAGATAATTAATAGTGGCAAACAATTTCACTTTGAAATGACGTGCTATAGATATGACCGATACTGTATGTATGTATGTATATACATACATCTATTAATTTTATATAAAAAGNTATATGGGGCTTGTCTGAGAATGAACTATATTTTAATTGAAAATTCTTAAAAACAAATAGATAATTAGTAGTGGCAAATAATTTCACTTTGAAATGACGTGCTATAGATATGACCGATACTGTTTGTATGTATGTGTGCTTAGAATACATTATCGTCATCATTACAAAAGGTTCTAAGTGACAATTTTGAAATTTCATAGAACTAAAAAATGCTTGCGATTGACCTAATTGAGGAGTTTTTTTTTTTTACTTTGCCAGTAAGTCTTATATTTGTTTTATATCGTCCTGAGTTTTGGTTTGGGGACACTAGACCGTTTCGTTATTTCAACTTTATTTTTAAATATACAGTTTGCCGGGCGGAAAAAATATGTATTTTGGTCTAAAAATAAGCTTTGCAAAATTTTATTCGAATATGATAACTCTAAGTACTTGCGCGTTGCATATGCAAATTTAGAAAACCATTGCATTCAGGAAAAAAAGTTTTTAACAAAATAGTTAAAAATCGTGAATTTTATAGTCGCTTACTATATAAAATAACTCACAGAATCTGAATATGAGGTGAAAAAATAAAAAAAAGTAGAATAGGTTTTAAGAATTTGCAAAGTCAATTTTTCAAAATTTCAATTTTTTCCAAAAATATCCGGTTCTGATTTACGCATCGCAGATTAAAGGTCTACGAAATCCCTATGAACTTCCCATATAATGTTTTACAATCAAATTATCAGTTCAAGAGTTATCTGCAAATTTATGGATGAAATCGGACACAATTTTAAGTCGCATCGATATTCTACTGTGAATTACACCCAAAAAGCTGCAAACTTTTTGTTCTTATTTTTATGCTATACTAGCTTTTACCCGCGGGTTTCACACCACGTCTTTATACAAATATGAAAAATAATTTATGTAAAGCAGTATTTTATTTCGGCTCTAATTTTACCATAGGAGAATACTGAAGGACAGTTGTATAGCTTGGGTGTTATGTAATGTAATGTAATAA
The DNA here is from genome assembly GCF_001687245.7 of Rhagoletis zephyria. NCBI lineage: Eukaryota > Metazoa > Arthropoda > Insecta > Diptera > Tephritidae > Rhagoletis > Rhagoletis zephyria. The sequence goes on from NW_016158662.1 coordinate 10,955, forward strand.
TCACTTTTTGGCACAGCAGGTGTTTTTATTTACATTAAAATATCTCCAATAAATAATATATCGTCGTTTAAAGTACAAACCCGCGTATCAACAAAATGCAAAACCGCGTATTAAGATAATTGAGGGATTCACACGCCCCCCTTTTACAGACTCGTTTATATATATACCTTACTAAAAGCACCTACCATAGATATGTCTGCATGCCAAATTTCAAGTTCATGTGACTTACAGTTCCGAAGTTATAGCTGATTAAATAGTTCACGCCTATGGGTATGGCATTANAATTTCAAGTTCATGTGACTTACGGTTCCGAAGTTATAGCTGATTAAATAGTTCACGCCTATGGGTATGGCATTAATGAAATTAATTTCATTTATCTCGACACCAAGTTCCAGTACTCTACCACAAATATTTTAAGAGATATACAACATGAAATTTTAGTTAGTATGGGAGGTGCCACGCCCCTTTTCCAGTACTGCCGATTTTTCTCTATGCCTATAATCTTCCCGGGATAAAAACAAATAAGTGTGCAAAGTTTCGTGCGATTCCATGTCGCGGTTCAAAAGACATAAGGTAATTAACAAACAGACATTCACATTTATATATATAGATAGATTAAAGCTTATTTAATTTCAAAGTACATATATAGATCCAAATCTTTTGCAAATCGATTTGAAAATAGAAAAGTTATAGCAAATTTAGTAATTAATATTGAATTCAAGCAACGTATCGATACTGTACAGCACATTTGATCGTAAATTCAATTAAAATATCATTTCCATTGGCATGTTATGCACATCGCAATTAGAAAAACAGCTGACAAAAGTTTTGTTTTATTAAGCAATAGTTTGTAACAATTGTGACNATATAGATCCAAATCTTTTGCAAATCGATTTGAAAATAGAAAAGTTATAGCAAATTTAGTAATTAATATTGAATTCAAGCAACGTATCGATACTGTACAGCACATTAGATCGTAAATTCAATTAAAATATCATTTCCATTGGCATGTTATGCACACCGCAATTAGAAAAACAGCTGACAAAAGTTTTGTTTTATTAAGCAATAGTTTGTAACAATTGTGACGAATTATTATGCCTTGGCTGGTTGATAAAGTAAGATAATTTTTTTTTTTGTATAATACATATGGGGTATTCCATGACTAAGTGAGCCATATGGTCCAGTTACAAAGTTACTTATAAAACAGGTCCGTCTTGATTAATCATTAGTTAATACCCCAAATTACCACAAATAAAAAAAAAAGCGTGCAGTACTATTTAATTTCAATTTAGGCTAATTTAAAACTTCAGCAGTAAAAAACTTTACAACCACGAAAATATTGTTTGATACAGAAAGCTTTGCAAATTCAATTGTCTGTAAAAGTAAAATGTGTTTGAAGTGTTGACTAAATACCTCGTGTTTTCAGCTTTTAAAGAAAGTAAAACTCCGTTTAAAAAAGGTAAGCCTTTTAGTTATATTACAGTTTAAACTAAACAAGATTCTCCACGTCCAACCCGTGACAATTAGGTACNCCCCAAATTACCAAAATTAAAAAAAAAAATCTTGCAGTACTATTTAATTTCAATTTAGGCTAATTTAAAACTTGAGCAGTAAAAAACTTTACAACCACGAAAATATTGTTTGATACAGAAAGCTTTGCAAAATCAATTGTTTGTAAAAGTAAAATGTGTTTGAAGTGTTGACTAAATACCTCGTGTTTTCAGCTTTTAAAGAAAGTAAAACTCCGTTTAAAAAAGGTAAGCCTTTTAGTTATATTACAGTTTAAACTAAACAAGATTCTCCACGTCCAACCCGTGACAATTAGGTACAATTTTCGCTTTTCTTAGCTTTTGGATTTGGGATATGGCTGTAACTTTTTAACTAGTTTGTAATTCCGCTATAAATCCTTATTTAATCTGTTCTGTTCCATTCCACCGGATTGTCTTAAAATTATTAGAAGTTTTATCGTGTCCCCCCCGTGACAGTCACGGGTTGGACATTCATCATTGGTGATTAATGGTATATTCAAATGAAGAAATTGGTAAATTTTTATTCTCTCCAAAAGATTTACGAGAAGTTTTTAGTATTCGGCGTGGATGTTTTGTAGTTTTTGCGATTCTTAAAGATTTGCCAAAAACCATTTTAAAAATTCCGAGGTTAATTTTTCTTTCCAGAACGATGGCTAAAACGACATCTGCTGAGCGAATGCGAAAATTTAGACAAGAATTAAAGAGCAGACCCGAAGAGTTAAGAAGGCACCTTCAGAAAGAACGAATGCGTGACAAGAAAAGACGGGAATTGCGAAAAGAAAAAGAAACACGTTGTAAACGATTATTAAATGAAAGGCGATGCAAGGAAGCTCAGAAAAAAAGGAACTATAGAGCAAGAACAAAAACTCTTACACAAGCATTGGATGATGAACTTTCGCCACCGTCGCCATCATTAGGGTCATACAATTGTGCGCAGACGCTAGGCAAAGCAGTATGTAAAGTAAAACGAATCCTACCGTCTAGTCCAAGCAAGAAATTGGCCGTTATACGCAAACTAGTTTTGGAAAATTTAGGGAATGATGTTCATTTAGTTTCCCCAACGAACAAGAACAGTGATATGAAAAATGCCTTATCTGAAAAGGATAAAGAAAATGTCGTCAACTTTTATCTGCGTGATGATATCAGTCGCCAGTCACCGGGTGTTAAGGACGTTAAATCTATTAAAAATAAAGAAACGGGAGAAAAGACTTTATGCCAAAAGCGATATATGAATTTCACTGTAAGAGAAGCTTATTCTCTCTTCACTAGCGATAATCCTGAAATGAGTATACGAATTTCAAAATTTTATGAGCTTCGTCCCTCCTACGTCTTATTACCTAGCCAAATGCCCCTTAATGTCTGTGTACGCAAGTACCACGCCAATTTTAATTACTTAGTTGAAGGTATAGCCGCCAAATTACCAGGGTTCCCTAAAACAGGTGGCGATCTTCTAAACGAAATTTCATGTGACGTCAATAGCGAACAATGAATGCTTGGAAATTTGTGCTGAATGTGTCAGTGATCTGAAAACTCTATTGCCTGATAACGATACCTTGTACCAATCTTGTAGGTGGAAGCAGTGGTCTGATGTAGAAGGGAGACCCAATGTAATTACAATTGCGGGTACCATTGGAGAAGCTATGGAAAAATTGCAGCAGCAACTTCAACGATTTAAGACCCATGTATACGTAAAGAGAGTACAATATAATGCCTCTTTAGAAGCGAAGCGTAGTATACCAGCTGATGTAGCAATTTTGCAAATTGATTTTGCTGAGAAGTACACCATACTCTCGCAAGATGAAATTCAGTCTGCACATTGGAAACATAATCAACTTACCGTATTTACAGGATGTGCTTGTGCATCAGCTCAAAATGTAGTGAGAAATATTAATGTGATTGAACTATCAGAATCAGAAATCAGTGAGAATAAAGCAATGCTTGAAAGTAGGTGGCACTTTGCAATTGGCATTCCAAAAGTCCAATCACACCACTACTTCACAAGTGTCAACCAGGAATACCTAATACAACGCCTTACTTTTAAATCAAAACCAATAAAATGCAGAGCTTTCAAGACAAGCGTTGCTGATGTATATTCCGAGACAGATGAACCCTTGGCCTCTCTCATCAATAATGACTAAGCGCTTTTATTTGTATCATGTGGAAACCTCCGTTTCATAAAAGAAGTCGTACGAGTCCCACCCGTGACAAACGTTGTCCCGCCAGTGACATCATAAATTCAACTTTTTAAATGATAAAACACTATTTTTTGTTGTAAATTTGGTTACTGTATTTCTTCTCAGTCCTTTCTGTGTAATAAAATACCTTGTTTAAATAAAAATGTGAAATAAGTTCGCAGACTTTCTGATAAAAATTCAGATACTAAAATCCAGTGTCTTTTTTTTTTGTCCAGCCCGTGACAGATAATGACTCAGTAAAACCGTGACCCGAAATAAAATAAAATATACGTAATTTTTCACTTCCTACTTACTCATCAATAAGTGGACTACGTTTGTTTATATCAAAATATATTTCAGCTGCGTATTTTAAGAATATATTTAGAAAAAGAGTGAACATTTTGCTGTACAATTGTCCCACCCGTGACGGTGGAATACCCCAAATGTATTTATTTATTGAATCTTTCTTTCGAAACTAACAATAAGTTTTCAAATCTTACAAACTACCATTAAATTTAAAATTTCTGCGGCAATGCTTAGAAATTTTTTATTTTTTCATACATATATATTTATTACAGCTCTTGCGGCTGTCGGAATGGACAAGATTCCGAGCAGCAGGATCGCTAGATATCGTGCTGGGCAGGCGGTCTGAAAGGACGAGTTCCAGAGCCGCACTGCCTGGGCGGGTGGAAAGGACTAGTTTCCACGCCGCGCCTTCGCTTCTCTATATTTAAGTAATTACAATCCAGTAGGCTGTGTTTGGTCGGAAAGGACAAGTTTCCGAGCCGCACTGACACTGGTGTTGGGTAGTCGGTCTAAAAGGACGAGTTCCAGAGCCGAAATTGATATATTGCGGATATCGAAATTTATTATGTTGTGCATCATTTGATAATATCGGAGAAATCCTTTCTTTTTAGTCTTCTTGCATATCTCGGGCTAAGAAGATCTCTCGCTAGTCGAATTGGATGGTTCATTAACCGTGCTGAGTAACTGGTGCTTAGCCCTCTTATGTCCTCATGCACCGTAGATCTTTGTGGATATTCGTATTTTTTATGTACCACGGTACTCCGCATATGGCGCGTAAAATTTGCAGTCTCTTCCATACACAATTTTTTTTCGAAAGTACTTTACATGGAAAAAATGCAAAACACCTTCAACAAAAAAACTCTCAAAAATCAACGCGATTTTTGACTAACTCCGAACTTTCATTTTCTTTTAATTATTAATTAATTTAATGGGCTGAAAAACTGCATACTCAAAAAAATTCTAAAAAATCTGATTAAAAAGTTTAAAATTTTGTGAAAATTTGCTGAATTTTCGCTAGTTTTGCACAAAGTTAAAAAATTTAGTAGTCCACTTGCAAACAGCGTTATGTGATTTTATAATAGTAAGCCATAAATTAAAAAAAAAACGTCTGCAACAACAAGTAGCATCCATATTGTATATTTCTTTTTACATTAAAAAACAAAATCGCAGAGTAGTAGTTTTCGCAAATTTTTTATATAGAATTTAAATATAGCGTGTTTTGAAACAGTAAGTTTTATATAGCCAGCTTTTTTAAGCTTTTCGCGTTCTCTCTTCCATGAAGGTTGGTCTGCTTTATTTTTATTTAAGACGTCTTCCACTAGGCACTACCACGTTTCCTTGCAGTTTTCTAAGTTCATCAGAAGATGGAGACTTTTGAACTTGTATAAATACGTACAATAAATATTGTAGCGACTGTTGAAAGTGTATATGTATTTACTTACATACAGTAAGTATTATAGCGACTTTTGCTAGAGTAGCTAACATTTGATGCTATTTTTTTTCAGAATATATAAGGATTTTGCACTGTATTGTTAGTGGCCATGAAACTACTTTAAATACTGGTACGTTAACCACCAAAAGAGAAAAATCGAAAAAAATTACATAGCGCACTTTGCAAGTGGACTACTAAATTATATTTTTATGTTTTTTGTTGTAGAATGAACCATATTTTTATAAGAAATTAGCGGAAAAATATAATGAAAATTGTTGCATATATTGTAAAAAATTTGCTGTGCCAATACTTTGTTCCGGCAGTGTACATACATATATACTTTGGNTGAAAAATTTGCTGTGCCAATACTTTGTTCCGGCAGTGTACATACATATATACTTTGGAATTAAATAAGCTATTATATAGCATACAAATAGGAACAAAAAATTTGCAGCTTTTAGCTGTAATTCACAGTAGAATAACGATGCAACTTCACCCATAAATTTGCAGATATATAAGTCTTGAACTGATAATTTGATTGCAAAACATTGTATGGCAAGTTCATAGGGATTTCGAAGACCTTCAATCTGGTGGAGCTAATCAGAACCGGANTGCAGATATATAAGTCTTGAACTGATAATTTGATTGCAAAACATTGTATGTGGCAAGTTCATAGGGATTTCGAAGACCTTCAATCTGGTGGAGATAATCAGAACCGGATATTTTTGGAAAAATTGAAAATGCTGTTTTCTCAATTTAAAAAAAAAAACGACAATTTCGCAAATTCTTAAAACCTATTCTACTCTTTTATTTTTGACCCTATATTCAGTTTCTGTGGGTTTTTTTCATAGCTAATGACTATAAAAATCACGATTTTCAGCTATNAAAACGACAATTTCGCAAATTCTTAAAACCTATTCTACTCTTTTATTTTTTACCCTATATTCAGTTTCTGTGGGTTTTTTTCATAGCTAATGACTATAAAATTCACGATTTTCAGCTATTTTGTTAAAAACTTTTTTCTCTGAATGCATATGGTTTTCTAAATTTTCAAATGCAACGCGTAAGTACTTAGAGTTATCATATTCGAATAAAATTTTGCACAGCTTATTTTTGGATCAAAAGACAACTTTTTTCGCCTGGAAAAACAATTTTTTTTTTTAACGAACCGTCTAGGGGACACACATACCTGAAGCTCAGCAATTTGTGATTCTGCCTGTTTTCGTCGGCGATCATTCTCCTGTCTTGAGCTGTTGACGCTGCGCAATTCTGTGGCTAAGTCTGCGTTCTCCGCCTCCAAAGCACCCTTCGCTTTCTCCAGCACTGCTTTTGCTTTCCGCAAATTCTCCAGTTGATCATTGATAACATTTAATTCCTGAGAATGTTTGTGTCGCATTTCAGCTAACAGCGATTCATGATTCACCGCCTCATCCTCCAAAGACTTCTTTAGAGTTGCCAATTCTTGTTCGCGTTTTGAGCGCAGCTCTTGTTGGGCTGCATATGGCGTAGAAAAAATTGACATTTGATTCCAATTCAAAAAATATATATATATATAAAAATTACTAACAAATAAGTATAAGCACGTATGTATGTATGTACATATGATTACGAAATAAACAGAAAAGTTTTTAGACATGCTAGGAATTTGTTTGACGGAAATAATTAATGACCGAAATCTCTAAGATTTCTCGTACATAATAAATTTAATTCACTTACCGGCTGTTGTATCCAGAGAATCCAGAAGTTCGTTTTTCAGTGCCTCCAGTTCTTCACCCAAGTCTCGGCGTATCTTTTCTGCTTTCGCTCGTGCAGCTTTCTCCGCCTCCAAGTCTTCCTGGATTTCGGCCAGCTGAGACTCTAATTCACGCTGCGCTTTTTGAGCAGTGGCTTTTGCTGCGGATTCCTCATCGATACGCATTAGAGTTTGTGTTAGTTCCTCCTCACGTTTCGCTAATTGCGTTTGCATATCTTCCACTTGAATGCGGCGCTCATTCAACTGCTCCTTCAAATCTGCCACTTCTGTTTCAATCTTCCGCTTGGAACGATCCGATTCTTGTCGTTGTTGTTGGTCTTTATGCATCCGCTCTTCCAATTCAGCTATTGTAGCTTCATGTTTTGCCTTTAGTTTACTTAAGTGCTTTGCTTTCTCTTCCTCCTCGGCCAACGTTTGGGACAGGTCGTTGGCGCGCTCTTCCAGTATTTTCTTCTCTTTTATCAGCTTTTGGTTTTGATCATCAGTGACAGCCAGATCCTCCTCATATTTCTTAATTTTGCCATCTAATTGCACTTTTTCTAGCTGCAATTTCTGCCTTGCAGCTTCCTCCTCTTCCAGCTGTTCTTCAAGATCTTGAATATTCAACTCTAATTTCTTCTTCTCTGTTCCAAGCGCAAGCGATCGCTCCTCTTCCTCTTCAATGCGCGTTTCCAACTCTTGCATCATATCCTCCAACTCCAGCTTACGAGCCATTAAACGGGAACGCGACTCCTCAGCTTCGGCACATAGCTCAATTTCAGCTTGCAATTGCTCAGCCAATGTTGTCTTTTCCTCGAGTGCTTGTTGATACTTCCGTTCATATTCCTGCGTACTTTTCGCCAGGACATCCAGCTTTTCCCGCACCTGTTTAAGTTCGTCCTCCTTCTGTACAAGTTTCTCCTCCTGCTTTGTTACCTCCAGCAAAGGCTTTACTTTCGTGTACAAACGCCACCACTGCCAGTTACGTAGTTTCAAGTAAGCAGCACAATTTCGTTGAATTATTCGAATAGCATTTAATTGTTGCAGTCGTTTTTGATAATTACGGCGAGCTAGATAACCACGACAGAATGCTTGGAAGTTTACAATTAAATCCGTTATTTTATAATCGCGTTCTTCTTCAAGATGAGCCAACACACCCGCTCGGAAGAAGATCTTCGATTGGCCAACGCGGAAGAGATTCGTATCCAATTCCAAAGCCTGAATCATCTTCTCACATGCCTTCTTACCATCCATGAACCCTTTTGGTATAACATTCGGAGTAAGCAGTTCGTAGCGTTGACGGAATTCTTGGAAAGGAATGCGATTAGGAAATCCCTGGCGGCATATGCGAATACCTTCTAAGACGCCATTGCAACGTAACTGATCAAGCACCAAAGGCGCGTCTATTTTGCCAGCACGTTTCTCGTGGTTTGGAATAATGCAGCGTACGAAGTTCGGATTTGTATTGCGCAAAGTGTCCATTAGTTTAGCTAGTTGCTCCTTATACAAATGCGATACAGTTCGGAACATGCCCTTACGGGTACGAGCACCAAATTGAGTGTCGGTCAAAGCTTGCTGAGCCATACCCACAATTTCAGCATCCTTCCAGATATTAACAACGAATGGATCTTGCGAAGCTTGTAGCAGCGACACAATATTTTCGTTTAATGGATCCATATTTTTCATTAGCCATTTTGCTGCCGAGTAATCTACCTTACCGGCATAGTGAACAATGGCGAAATCCGCAACGCCACGAAAATCTGTTTTCAGGAATTTTGGGTGCATTGAGTGAGCCGAGACAAGTTTGTCCACAAACGTTTTATCTGTGGCCTTGGGAAACCAGCATTCTTCGTCCAGTAACGCCATTATACCACCAGGTTTATCGATTAAATCAATAGTGGGCTGAAGGTCAAGACCAAAATCAATAAATTTCCATTCAATACCCTCTCGCTGATACTCTTCCTGTTCCAAAATAAACATGGTGTGATTGAACAGCTGCTGCAATTTTTCGTTGGTGTAATTTATGCAGAGTTGTTCGAATGAGTTCAGCTCAAATATCTCAAAACCAGCCATATCGAGGATGCCTATAAACGATGCACCTTGACGTTTTGTACGATCCAGCGACCTATTAATGCGGTTTACTAACCATTTAAACATCCGTTCATAGCATGCCTTGGCAATTGCTTCTACAGCGAACTCCACTTGCTCTTTTGTTTGGGCTTTTGTAACAAAATCACGCCCTACCTTAATTCGGGGCGTCAAAAAAGCTCTTGTCATATCTGTTACGCTTAAACCAAGCAAATGGGCAATCTTCTGAGCTACCGTATTGTCAGGTAAAGTTGCCTGATCATTGTTACGCTCCTGACGGAATTTCATGCAACCAAATAATAACACAGCACTGACTATACGGAATATGGAATTGAAGTCGTCACTGGTCATGCCCATGATATTCATCGATTTAACCGTGGCCTGAAACTCGGCAAAATCATCCACTCCGGGTACTGGCAGGCTGCCGTTGGAAAGGAATGGATATGATTTGATGTCATCGAGTATGAATTTTTCACGTTGCTCAGGTGAAGCGCCAGCAAGTAATTGGTAAAATATATGGAACGTCCGTTCATCTTTGGCTTGACGAATAGCTCGAGATTTCTCCAGTAGATATGTTTCAATATTCGCACCCGAAATGTAACCAGAAGCATCAAAATTTATTCGAATAAATTTACCCTGTTACCAATGGAAAAACAAAAGAGGTTTAGTATACAGTCGATGTTGCTCTAACAAATATAATTAAAGATATAAAAACAATTCTAAATTTCAATACACTGCCGAGCATAATTTTAGACGCATTTACTTTTCCAGTTTCCGTCCTATATATGTAAATTTAGGAGAAAATCTATATTGCCGGGTTAACGCGCTTTTACATTCATTAACTCAAAGGACCAAATCAATTTCTTAAAACCTTTGAATAGAAAACTGCAATCAAAAATTTTATTTTTTTACTTGTGCATAATAATTGTTTTTTGCCAATTCCTTAGTTTAATTCACAATGTAACTCGCATCGTAAGGGTCAGACACCCTAACAAAAAAAAATTTGCATTTCGCGCAGATAACATCGAAATAATTTGAGGATTTACGCAATTGGACAAAGTAGTAAGAAACTTTGTAAAATATTCAGTCAATTATTTACCGCAATTTACCGTGCTGAATCCACTCATTATCACTGCCTGGGTAGTGGCTGCTCCCAGATCAGTAGACTGATGGCATTATTATTAAAATCCCGCAAAAGGGTTAACTGAGGAATTAAGATAACTGGTGTGGTAACTGCGTTTTGCCTGCGGTGGCAAAGATAATTGCCTAGGTAATTTTGGAGCGCTTAGAGAACATCTAAATTTGACTATTGACTACTCCTAGGCGGCCTTCGGACTTCTTCTGCGCAGATGATAAAATACAGCGAGAATCATATATTTACTTATTTACATACATACACTGAGGGAAATAATGCACAGTAAAAATGAATACTTTATATTTGATTATGGTTTAAAAATGTTCGTATTTAAAAATAATATTTTCATACAAAAATGTATTACGCACGACTGTTCACATCTGAGTACCCAGCCAGCAAAGAAACGTAAATTTTGCCGACAGTGCAGTCTAGTACAATTTTCCGTATCCGAAACGAATAGAAAACGACCAAAGTTATCATTCATTTTCGTATCCGGAAAACGTTCGAAAAAGATGATGTTATTTGAAAGCAATAGTCGTATATTATTTGTTCAAGCTAAACATTTGAAAGCTTGCATGTATAGTCGGCAGTGGCCGAGGGTGCAGAGGAGCGTGCCGCTATTTGTTTGCTTCCACAAGTGTCGGTTTCGAATTCGGTCAGGCGCTTCCTAATTATATTTTATTTTTTGAACCATGAAAAAGAAGAAAAGAAGGAAAGCGTATTGAACGAAAAATTCAATCAGAGTTTCTATTTGATTTTAACATTTTTCGCCTCAGTGTAGGTACATATAAGTATGTTGCAAAAATTAAGACAACTACAGGCCTAGTCTGCGTAAATAAACTTCCTGGTAATTTTTAAACCCGTTTCGCATTCTGTGCACTGGTAAATTTTGTTATCATCTCATAAGCAGGTATGCAACACCAGAATTTATACAAAACAACATAGCTGAATTGCTAAATAGATTAAATTGTTAGCAAGGTGCTTGGAATTGGGGTTACAAGAAGTGATGTTATTATTTGGTAACAAAATTTTTCGGTGTCGAAATATTCGGTAACGAGCAGAATAGGCCTGCTAGGGTATTTATTTACACCTGCCTAGTTATATGAGGTTATTTGGTTAACATTGAGGTTGTTCACGCTTGCCTGGTTATCAGCTTATGTGGTTATATTTTTTATTCAGTTTACAATAATAAAATACACTGCACAATAATAATTTTTAACCAGATATCCTGATAACCAGGTCAGCGTGAACAACCTCTTTATTATTCTCTAGTGTAGTTTGTTTTTGTGAACTGAGTTAATAATATAACCCCACATAACCTAATAACCAGGCTCATTACACATATATTTTGTTTAAGCAAAAATTATTTTAAGGATAATTTTTAATGACACCACTAGGATAAGGAGCATGGAGCAGTGCACCGAATTCAGAGCTCATCTGCATCTGATGTTTGTCGATTTCGAAAAAGCTTTCTACTGCGTTTCTTAGAAAGTGTCATTGGACAGTCAGTCCTGCGCCGCACAGTGTGCTTTTTTAACACTCCATGTTAATTAATCGTAGCGCTTACGACAGAAGCAATATTTTGATATGAAACAAAATGATTTTGAAAGCTAATGTTATTCTCTTTCACGGAAAAATACTGGTATTGACCCACAATTACTCCTTACCTTAAAAAAAATTGGTCAAAAATTGTGTTTTTCAAAAAAAAAACATTCAAAATCCACCGGATTTGTTCCAAAAAAAAATTTTTTATGTTTTATTACACTAATATTATAAATTTTTAATATTTAAATTAAAGATCTTGAATAGCACTACAGAGAACTGGTTATTCGAGTGATATAAGGGGTGAGGATGCACAGCTGCATGCAAATAAAAAAAATGCAATCAAAAATGCATTTCTTAAATTGAGGTGTTAAATTTTTTTTCGATTTCCAAATAGTGGAATCGTGTTTCACGTCTCAAAATCTATAATATGAGCGTAATAAAACATATATTTTTTTTGGAGCAAATCCGGTGGGTTTTGCATGTTTTTTTTTTTTTGAGAACACTATTTTTGACCAATTTTTTAAGGTCAATGAGTAATTACGGGGTAATTGCCTTTTTTTCGTGAAAGGGAAAAATATTATCTTTCAAATTTTTTTCTTATCAAAATATTGCTTCTGTTGAACCGGCTACGATTAATTCGCATGGAGTGTTCAAAATGCACACTGTGCGCCGCGGACGAATGCCCAAACAAATCGGCGATGTTATTAAATCTAACCACAAAGGACGGAGCTACATACGTGTCGTGTACTTCACAAAGGAAAGCTGTCTGAGACCTTCGATGTTCAAATCGAGGTTCGACAATGTTGTATAATCTTGACTCCTGTCTTTCTTTTGGTGAATGGGGATGTGTTGATGCTGCCATGAAACCACTCCCCGACTGCGGACTTCGGTGGTCCAGTTCACAGCATTATATTGACTACGTTGAGGACATGTCTTTTGACACATCGTAATTCTGTTATGTCTAAAATGGGCAACGCGCTACACAAAAAAACTAAGGTCTTGAGACTGTGAGGAATTTCAGCGAAGTTGCCCTCGATGGAGGTACTGACGAAGGCATTGACCTCCGAATATGTAAAGCCAGAGCTACCTTTAGTATGACTTCAAAAAAGCAGAAGTTTATCAATTAGTCGGAATTTTTTTTATTAATTTTTTCTTGTATGTTACCGCATAACTTTGGATCTTGTTAAACGATTTCTATAATTTTTTAAACGAAAGGTGATACCTAAGAGTGGTCCCATACTAATTTGGTTTAGTTCCGATCTGTGGATCATGACGAAATTAACGGTAATCTTAAATTTTATGGGAATTAAAGTCGGTTTTGTTTTTTGCTTAAAAAGGACTTGTTTGCTATTTTATCGAAAGCGACTATTAAGTTTTTTGCATATCTTAATGTTTTTAAAGTAAAAATAGATAAAATTTAATCGTTCACCAGATGAGGTTCAGTGCCAAAATTTTATGAAGATTTTTGGCAAGTCTCTAAATCAATTGTTACATTTCTCTAGTTAAGGTTTTTACACCGTATTATTGAAAACAATTTAAATCATTAAATTCAGAGATTGGAAGGAAGAATTAACTACAAAAATTATAAGAAAAAGTGACAAAATCAAATTCATATCAGCAATTTGAAAGGATATAAACCAAAAAGTGAAATAATTTCCAAGGTGTGAATCCATTACGCTGCTGTTGAGAGAGAAAATTCTCATTAAGTTATATTAATTTTTAAAATAAACGTCCTTCACCGTTTTTTATCATTCTGATAGGGTTTTAAATCCTATAAACGCTTGAGAACGTAAAAGTTAAAAAAAACCCCGTCAGGTGAGCCACACTGGAGAAGTGATCATCCGATACCATCGTTGCTATATAGCAAAACAAAGCCAAACTAAACTAAACGAATAAAGTGATAACAGCATTACATACTAGTGCTTATAGTACAGCAAGGCTACAATCATATACCTTGTTTATACGATACCAAACACTGTTTCATTTAAACTCGTGTCAGTGTAGCACACTTAAAGCATAGTTAAGCAAATCGGTACGCATGACATGGGTTATATCTCCTTAACAGGTTTTCAGAAAATAATATTTGCAGCCGGTTTCACCAGCAGTTTAAATGGAAAATGATTTTATATTTTGCTTGGATAAATAAATAACAGACGATTTCTTTGATAATGATAAAATTTTCCTGAACACCCGTTCTAGGGACTTGAGTAGTTAACTTTCTCTACTAAACTATCTTTAGTTTATGTTTTCCACAGTTCGCACATCTCTACTAATTTTGTTTTAAATAAACAGCGTGTATTTTTCGATTTGACGTAAATAGGATACCTTTATTCACATCATTGGGCGCATTCATAAGTCGTAGTGTTGGGTAACCGTTGGCTATTTGTCTTAGAAACGCACAGTTGAGTAGTTCCGCTCAGCTCAACAGTTGGCAGCTTTCCGCCATTTTTTCCAGCGGAAAATTTTTACGCTACCTGCCTCAACGTGTTGGGCTTAGCCTAAACAGCTGATCGAAAAGACTTACGCTGCTTATATTAAATATAACGCCGCTTTGTTAGGTGGCAGTGTTTGACGTCGCAACATACAAAATTTACTGTTGATAGAGAGAGAAGCACGCATATCCGTCGCACGTACACGGTCATGATTCAATAATACATGGTTGTGTAATTTGTGACAGCTAAAGTTTGACACTCCTTTATCTAGATTCGTATTTTGGAAGTAGGACAAAGGGGAAGAATGTGATCGCAGTTTGCGAAAACGGTAGTAGAATGGTACTACAAAAGTACGCAAAGTATACAATTAGAATTAAAATGTGTATTATTAATTCTATGCGAATTCGCAATATATTTGGTGTTTTAATGGAAATACTAAACAATACATAAAAATATGCATTTTTGATTTAAGTTATTCGTCATTTCCGGGAACAAACCTAGAATACCGACCATTCAGCTATGCAAAAACGAAAAATGCAGATCAATAGAACTTTTTATGCTCATTTCAACCATGCCAAAATGATTTGGCGCAAGTAAAAAATGAAGAGGTTGTAGAAGGTTAAAGTTCAATTTTTAGATATTTTAAATATTAATATCTTATGAACTTTATAACCGATTAAAAAGCTAATGACGTCACCATAAAGGTAATTAATTTGTTCTTCAGCTGATGTACATAATTTATAGCCTTTTGTATTTTTAAACCAAAACCACTAAAAAACGAACAAATATTATTTTTTCATGAAATAACCTTTTTTGAAAAAACTGCATAATTAATGGTAAAGAATTTTATATTATTTAGAAAGTACAAGTTATTATCTTTAATTCGATATTACATATTTTATCATGATCTACTTTTGGGTTTCAACAATTTAGTGATAATAAAAAATACAAATAAACCTCTTATATCTTCTTTTTTTTACCTGCGCCAAATAAATTTGGTATCGTTGAAATCAGCGTAAAAAGTTCTATCAATCGGCATTTTTGGTTATTTTATAGCTAAACGGTCGCTATTCTACACTTGTTCTATAAAATTACGCAAAAGAAGGTGACGCCAACGAATATTTATTATGAAGAATTTTTGGTTTTACTACTAATATCACTACAAACTATAGAGTAAGCAACATTTTGCACAAGTAAAGGAGCCGATTTTATATGTGGGAGCGAGAAGACTGTTTTATTACAAAACTTTCTATTATTGAATCATGGTACACGGTGGTGAGTTTTCATTTACATGGCGCTTTCTTCACACTCACGTACGTTGACGTGTCAGAAAAATCTAGCCGTACAAATATTATACCTGGTTTTCTATCAGAATCTGCAATTAAATTTGAATTCTTGCAAAAACCCGATGTTTACACTTTACTAAATATGTCTCAATACAAGTTTTCGAAAACAAATTACAAAAAATTTTTGATTCTCACAAAACAAACCATCTCACTACCCTGCAAAAATCGTTGGACCATGTAGTCTATTTGTGGTATATTGGAACTTACAAAAGTGATCCTCTGTCATGCTGTAGCGGACCAACTTGTGTCTCTGCACCAGCTTATTGTTATAACCCGATATTGGTATACCCGATCACTGCTCGTGTTTTACCGAAATGTGATTGAAGTTGAGCGTTTGAAAGCACATTTGCATGTCTGGCTGTAGCTGAACGTGCAGAGATGTTCGCTGTTAGTTGTTAGCACCCAGCATGTTCGGGTTCGAATGCCGTCAGAGGCAACATGTAATTTTTAATTTTTGTTTTCGGTTTTTATTAATTTCGAAAAAGCATCTGAGAAGTGAAGAACAAAAGCGAAAAAATATAACAACAATGCCATTGCTAATATGTTGGGAGTAGTTTTGTGCTACTCTGATCAAATACAGAGATGGAGTAGGACATCGCAACGTTAATTGGACCATATTTTTTATATGAATTGTGGTTAACTTTGAAGTACTCCTTGGTCCTTAGGGAGTACACTTTGCACGCATGCATGGAGTCGTCGCGATTTTTGCAGGGTAATCGCGCCCTGTGATAGTTGATTCAAACTCAACATTTGAAAACACATTTCCATGTATACACATTTACATGTGTAGCTGATGTGCAAAGACGCTTGATACAATTTTTTCTAAATTCTAAGATATGTTTCCCTCAGTGTACATGAATTGCTGGAACGCGTAGCGATCTACAGTGAACCATACTTTAAATGGCAAGCGTTTATGCATATTGCAAGTGTGTCCAATGAATCACAATCACTTTTTTTCATTTTGAAAGCTAAGAAAACATTCATAAAAAACAGCTGTTCGAAAAATTTTTTAACGAAGATCGTTTTTATACGGACATTAAGAGGCTCTAACTCGCATTTCAAATGCGAGTTGCGGCGACAAGCTAAAATGTCTCGATGCGTGAGTTTGCGTTTATACGTCCGTATCGAACGTCCGTATAGCAACAAGAATTAACAAGGCGAACTTAGCACAGTGCGTAGGCAACTGGCTGAGTCAGTGGGATCGTCGGTGCGAATCCTACTGAAAGAAGTCTGATGAGGAAATGTGGTAGATTTCCGAAATAGCTATCACTTCTACCATTTTTTTCAAATTATTGTTGCTTTTCC
>NW_016158662.1:28003-36697 GCF_001687245.7 Rhagoletis zephyria
TGCAAAAATCGTTGGACCATGTAGTCTATTTGTGGTTATTGGAATACTTACAAAAGTGATCCTCTGTCATGCTGTAGCGGACCAACTTGTGTCTCTGCACCAGCTTATTGTTATAACCCGATATTGGTATACCCGATCACTGCTCGTGTTTTACCGAAATGTGATTGAAGTTGAGCGTTTGAAAGCACATTTGCATGTCTGGCTGTAGCTGAACGTGCAGAGATGTTCGCTGTTAGTTGTTAGCACCCAGCATGTTCGGGTTCGAATGCCGTCAGAGGCAACATGTAATTTTTAATTTTTGTTTTCGGTTTTTATTAATTTCGAAAAAGCATCTGAGAAGTGAAGAACAAAAGCGAAAAAATATAACAACAATGCCATTGCTAATATGTTGGGAGTAGTTTTGTGCTACTCTGATCAAATACAGAGATGGAGTAGGACATCGCAACGTTAATTGGACCATATTTTTTATATGAATTGTGGTTAACTTTGAAGTACTCCTTGGTCCTTAGGGAGTACACTTTGCACGCATGCATGGAGTCGTCGCGATTTTTGCAGGGTAATCGCGCCCTGTGATAGTTGATTCAAACTCAACATTTGAAAACACATTTCCATGTATACACATTTACATGTGTAGCTGATTGTGCAAAGACGCTTGATACAATTTTTTCTAAATTCTAAGATATGTTTCCCTCAGTGTACATGAATTGCTGGAACGCGTAGCGATCTACAGTGAACCATACTTTAAATGGCAAGCGTTTATGCATATTGCAAGTGTGTCCAATGAATCACAATCACTTTTTTTCATTTTGAAAGCTAAGAAAACATTCATAAAAACAGCTGTTCGAAAAATTTTTTAACGAAGATCGTTTTTATACGGACATTAAGAGGCTCTAACTCGCATTTCAAATGCGAGTTGCGGCGACAAGCTAAAATGTCTCGATGCGTGAGTTTGCGTTTATACGTCCGTATCGAACGTCCGTATAGCAACAAGAATTAACAAGGCGAACTTAGCACAGTGCGTAGGCAACTGGCTGAGTCAGTGGGATCGTCGGTGCGAATCCTACTGAAAGAAATCTGATGAGGAAATGTGTATTTCCGAAATAGCTATCACTTCTACCATTTTTTCAAATTATTGTTGCTTTTCCACAATAAGTTTTCATTAAAAAAACGGCCTCAAGCTCAATAAAAAGTGTTGAATATAATTGTTATAAGGCCACTAAAATAGCAAAAACAAATTACTTTATTTAATTTATTTTGTATTGTTATTTTATTTCATATTATTTATTTAATCCGCGTTACTGCCGTCTGTCAGGGTACAATTTTGATCAGACCAACCGCGCCGTTAATCCCCATAACGTTGCCTGCCGTCTGTCTATGCTATAAGAGATAAATGATAAGGGCGTATATTTTGCTCGTTTACCGCTTTCGTCGCTTAGGTAGGTTAGCTTAGCTCCAAGTTTGTCTTCAACTTACTCAGAAGTTTCACACCAAATTTGAAAAGGACTTTAATACTTTATAGAAGGTATCTATGTACATCTACATAGTAAAAATATGATTTTTTTTATGTGGGGCTTACGACTTTTTTACTAATTAGACTGTGAAGAAAGGAAAAATTGGCATGACTTGAAAACGTTTAAGTGAGTATTTGTAATAATAGCTTAATCCAAGGTAAAATTAATGTAGTCAATACTTACGAAACGAGATGAATTATCATTTTTTACAGTCTTGGCATTTCCGAAAGCTTCCAAAATAGGATTCGCTTGCAAAAGTTGTTGTTCCAATTCGCCCTATATAAAAAAAAATTATGTTATGTTACTAAAAAAGCATGTTAATAATTTTAAATTAAAATAAACATGTACATACATATGTACGTACATACATACATACTGCATATGTAGGTATACATATGCATAATACATACCTATGTACATAACAAACAATAGTTCTGAAACATCGCATATTAGTTAAAAATTAACTAACTCAACTAATGACCAGAAGATAAACATAGGCTGGAATCATGCATTTTAAAATCATCTATGTATGTGCAATTGATGTGTATATACAAATGATTATCAGAAACAATTTGAATGATATAGCCAAAGTAAACATAAAAACAAGCAAGTTTAAAAAATGTTTTGATCCATGATACATTATCATACTTTTCTTCTCGCAATTTCGCTATGAATTGTGTTTCAAAGAAATCACACATACATGTCAGTATGGCTGTTTGTATGTATGTAAGGGTGATACATCTAGACCTTTGTTTTTTTAATTTTAAATAAAACACTTAAAACAGAACTGGATATCTGAATCTTTATTATTATCCGAAAGAACAATATCTGACATTTACTTTTTAAAAATAATTACATTCAAATGTTGGACGCAGACGGAACATGACCGTCAATGGCGATCGCTACCGCACCATGATACCCCACTTTTTTTATACAAGGGTATAGATGGATCACCCTTTACATACATTACATAAGTACACATTACTATTCTGATACCACATTTGTACATGTACATACACATTTTGAATCATTTCAAAAACTACCAATGCTACTTGAGTAAGTAGTCTACTTGCAACAATACAGGAATTAAACAATAGCAACTACTCCTTCATACCTATGTACAATATTTACGGAAATACCTTCATTATCATACACCGGCATCCTGCATTTTCGCTCATTTTATTCAATATCATTTTGACTTTCATTCTTAACACAAACAGAATCTGACACGCCATGGACATTACACTTGATTTTAAGAGTTTTCTTCATATTTACTTGTAAGTTCTGGAAAATTCGAATTACTATTTTTAATTGCATATGTACTGTATTTTTCCAACAACAAGGGATAACTAAAACAAACATAGAGTACATAAGAAACCTGTGAAGAAAGCCTGAGAATCAAATACAAAAGTTCAACTAGTCTATGTAACTTCTCAAAAATACATATTTTTGAAGGATTCAGGTGCTAAGTAAACTAAAAAGTGCTAACATGATCGATTCAATTGCGTTTGTATGTGGTGGACTTATCAAATCATACTCTAAGTGACAAATAACAAAAGTTTCGGCTGAAGTGAGCTTCTCAAGAATTTCGGCACTTACGTTTGAAGCAGTAACTTCAAAATTGAACGAGAATTTATTCGGAACCTGTGAAAAATTATTTTTAATTTGCGGAATTAGAGATTAACGCATGTCACTGTCTGTTAGCAGCTATGGCTTTAAAGTACTTCAAAGACTCTGTTTACCTGGGTTCGAGAATTCAGACCAAGATGGGGATAAAAACTATTTTGCGTAGAAATATTATAGAATGGTTTTCCGTTCGAAAAATATCGATTTTCAGGAATTCTATACCATTTCTACGAAAAATTGTTGTTTCCCACATAAAATATGTACATTGAAAACTTTGAGAGCTTAGAGCGACCCCTAAATATTTTTTCATTTCAAAATAAAAAAAAACAAGGTTATATTTTTTCGGTGTAGAACAATACTAGGTGTCACTGAAATAGTGGATTTCTGCACTGAATTCTACTTTTCAGTGATCAAAACTCAGAATTTATTATTTCCAGTAATAACACCGCAGTAAATTTTACACACAAAAAATTTAATATATTCCCGAAACTATAGGTAAATTACATAAAACTCAGAGACCCAGAATAAAAACTATATCATGGTGGAGTTTTAAAAAAGTCATCAAAATTTCCGTAAGAATTATAAAAGTCTTTTAATAATAATTATGTGTGAGAAGATTTTTTTTAAAGTCATCGATAACTATTATTTTAAGACTTATATAATATAAGTATTTTCATAATAATTATCAACGAGATAAATATTTTTAACTCTTCAAAGACTTTTTTTTGAGACTTGTATTATTAAACTCTTGTCATCATAATTATCATTGAGATAAATATTTAAGTCTTCAAAGACTTTTATTTTGAGACTTATATTATAAAAGTCTATTCATAATAATTATGAGTGGGAAACATTTTTTTAAGTGTTAACTCCTGCGCGACTACTGGGACAATATGTCACAGCTTCGTTTAAAATCATTTATTCGTTTTATTACTTATGAAATATTCTATCTGAATTGTCCCAATACAAGTTCTGGGTTTTATTTATGAAAAAAAAAAAAAAGCCCCAACATATTTAATATGTCAATATGGTACCACTGGTCAAGTTTGCGAGCACAAGTTTAGAAATTTCAGATATTCTCAAATTCTGTTTGCATTTCATTAAATTCGGTCCTAAAATATCAGAAAGGTGAGTTTCATATAATTTTTGTACTTTTGGGATATATTGTCCCAGTTTGTGTTTTACGTGGGTCTTATTTGTACCAATATGTGTTTTCCCATATGTCGAAGAAAACATACCCGGCGGAAGAGGTGGCCAGATGTACTGTATGAAAGCTCTGGTTATGAAGATTTTAGCCCATCTGAGAGCAGCTACGAGCCATCGCTCGACGCTGAAAACATAAGGCTAAATAAAGCCACTACAGCAGAAGATGAAAACAGTATTTCCTATTCTGAATCTGACGACGAAGAAGAAGCTGCCGATAACATAAATGTTCATAGGGATGAGGAAGAATAGTCATGCGAATATGACATGAATGAACCACCTGTCGTTGCCCCCTGGACTAACCTCACAGAAGACGTAAACTTCGATCCCAAGTTTCGAATGCCTCTAAAAAGGGATCCCCAAGTTTTAGTAATTTATCCTTGAGGTCCTACCGAGTTCACTGTTTATAAACGTACGATTTGAATGTATACACTGGTACACGCTGGATGATTCCAAGGAAGTATTTACTGCTGTGTCTCATTGTCACAAGCCGATAATAGAGGTGTGGACAGAAAACAGAAGAACGGTAGAAAGAAAAAAGTTGCCTACGCCTTAGCTATTATGGACTATAATCGTATAATGGGCGGTGTAGACTTGGCCGATCAGAAATCAGCGGCGTACGATATCAATCAAAAATCTCAAGAAATGTTGGAAAAAAATAGTTTTAAAAGTGTTGTTGCTTGTAACTGTTTATGCTTGGATTGTACATAACTGAAGCAACCAATTAAAAAATGTTTAAGACTCGTACGACCGGGGGACGACCATCTATCGTACGACTCTTATATAGACGCATTACCAATTTTACTCCCCACCAAAGTGAATACTTTTTCAGCAAAAAAAAAAAAAATAAGTTCAAATAAATAATAAAAAAGGCTAAGGGCCGTTTTCTCATCTAACCTTTAGATTACCGGCCACTTTATAGTATCGATATACGAGTTTTCGTTTTCTCATCAGCGCATTAATTTCTCGAATCGATAAATTGTTGCTCATCCGATGCAACCTTTAAAAATTTGTACCCAACTTTAAATTTTGGTTTGGTTTTGGTTCATGAGTCCAGATATATTAGATATTTCAACCAAGGTTTTGATTTTTGCTAACAGTTGCTCTTGCTCTATACTTACATAGCCAACCTCTAAAATTTTATGACGAATGTAGTGAAGTTTCATTCTCAGAAATGTAGTGAAGTTTCACTCTACGGAATAACAAACTTATTTTTATCGGTAAGATAAGAAAACGAAAACACTTTAAAGTGAGGAACAATTTATCTTCCCTGTTAGTAAAGGCAACTTTACTGCTTACATTAGAAAACGGCCCTAAAAGAAGGTCTATTTAATTGTTATGTTCAAACATCTAATTGGGATAATGACAGGACTTAATGATTTTTGAAATATGCAGAACGTATTTTTTTAAACATTATTTTCACATTTGGGAAAAAGACGTCAAAAAAGTACTGGCAGAGCGAAAAAAAAACTCCGTCGCGAAAGGGTTAAAGGACGAGGCTTGTGCAGGACCATTTCGAGATTAGTTCGTGACCACTTCGGGACTAGTTGGGGACAAGTTCCGAAACAGTTTGAAACTTGTTGGGGAGTAGTTTGGGACCAGTTGGGGCTTATTTAAGGCCCCAAACTTGGCCCCGGCTAATACCGAAATGGTCCTGAACAAGCCCTGTCTCTTAAGACTTACACTCACAATTAGTATGAACAACTTTTATAATATAAGTCTCAAAATAAAAGCCTCTGAAGACTTAAAAATATTTATCTCAATGATAATTATTATGAAAAAACTTGTATAATATAAGTCTTTAAAGAAAAGTCTTTGAAGCTTAAAAATATTTATCTTTCTGATAATTATTATGAAAGGACTTTTTAATATAAGTCCTTGAATAATAATTATAGATTACTCGAACAATTCTTATCCTAATATAATAATTATTGATTGACTTTTATTCTCTTCTCTTAAAATAGTTATGTCTCTGATAAAACTGCGTACTTAGTTTTTCTCTCTGACATCAGGATTTTTTTAATGGACTTTGAAATAAAAAAATATGATTATTTCGAACATTTATTTTAAAAATTCAGTGCAATGTAATAACAATAAGGGTATCATATAAAAGAAAAAATTCTGTAGAATTATATTTTTTGGTGCATAAGGACGAGTGGGTAAATATCCGTGAAAATTTGCAATGTTTATTTTTTTTTTTAATTATTGGTTGAGGACTAATATACACACGACCATGACTTTATTAACTTAAAAAGATAAAATTTATTAAAAGCGCAACTCAAAACCTATTCGCTCTTGTAAAACAAAAAAAAACTTTATTGTTTTTAAATCCTAGAGTTTTTCTCTCATTTGCTACCCATATTGTTATTCTACATACATTGCACTGATTTTTTTAAATAATTTGTTTGAATTAATCATATCAAAGTCCTTTGAAAAAAATTCTGACGTCTGAGTGAAAAAACTAAAAACGCAGTTTTACTATATTTGGCCCACAGTGTATACAGTGTGCGAAGTAATGACATTTAATTTTTCTCATATCCATATTTGACAATTGCTTGAGTTTAGTTAAAATTTTGACCTTTTTGGTCGTTCGAATTTTAAATTTTTTCGAAATCGAGAACAGAAGAGAATATTAACAGAAAAGAAATATAGAAAGCAAAACTAAACTAATAATGCCGCATACGTGTTTTTATGCAAGAGTGCGGTGACTCCGTGTTCATCGTACCGAACGACGAATTTGTAAAAAAAAAAAAAAAACAGTGGGAGCTAGCTTGTCACAAGTCTTTGCCACCAACAGCACGTATTTCTGAGAATCATTTTAAAACCTCCGACCTTTCTAGTACGAGCCTAAGGCGTAAGCGATTGCATCCGGAATCAGTTCCGTCAAAGGAATGCCCAATCTATCCAATGTGGACATAGACAGAATGTACGAAATTAAATTTTATTTAATTAAGTAATAGGAATTTATCTTTGCGATTAAAATCAATTTTGATTACAGAACAAAAATTTGTTTTTTTAAAACATGTGTTATCTGAGGGTTAATAGAAATAAACAACTAACACAAACACATCAGTTCACGTATGAATTGTCAAATATGGATATTGTCATTACTTGGCACACTGTCTACACTGTGATTTGGCACATAGTTTCTCGAGTATGTCGATTCTTTCGTGTGTTTTGCAAGTTTATTGTTTTTGTCATACGGTGTAATGAATTCTGCATTTTACTTATCACTGAATAGTGCAATTCAGTGGTAGGACAAAAATGTCCAACCCTGGTGTGAATAACTGGCGTAATTCGCAAAGGAGGGAGGCAATCGGCGATGTTTTTGTTTTTGCCTGAGCCGAAGCCGAAAAGCATTTGTAGTGTAATAAAAATAGAAATACCGAAACAAGAGTATCTTATATTATTCCTTTATTGAAAATAGTAAATCGCTCGATAGAAGATGGTTTCTTGTACATAAGTCCAGGCAAGAGAACAAAGCTTTTGACTGTCATTAAAATATATGACAGCTGCAAATAAATGGTTATTATAAATAAATATTGTTTATGAAGTTAGGGATCATGTACTTTTGAAGGACGAACCGCTCTTTTTTGTAAATTATGTAGATTATAACGAAAAACATACGATTTTTGCATTGAAAGGGTTGATTTAGAACAACCACATACACCCTGTAATTCTTTAGATAGGCCTATACAAAGATTATTAAAAAATGTATGATTTAAAGAAAAATACATAAATTTAAATTAACACTTAATAAAAAACCTGATTTCCAAAAAACGCATTGCAGGGCATCCAAAGAAGCAGACAATTCTTAACGTCGATAATGAAATAAACAATTTATTTAAGTAACGATACGACTATGTGCATAATAGAAGTAAATTACAAGAAAAAAACCGTACTAATGCAAAGATTTAACATTTTATTTAAAAGCAATAATTACTCAAGTGTGTTTGTTTGGGTACTTTACCGCAAATGTTTCTGCATTATTACTCTAAAATTTCGCAGTTGTGCAATGGTTCGAGCGCAGTTGGTTCGATCACAAAACCAGATGAAATTACAATAAAAATGTGATGAATGAAAGAATGAAGTTAGTTCAGCCGCGTATTGAAAACAGAAGTTGAATTTGTTGTTTCAAACCACAAGGGCACGCACACATACCAATGTTGAGGGCGATCAATATGCAGTTATTAAGGCATTGTGATAATTGTAGTTTCGGGCGGCAGTAGCGTTAGTAGAAGCATAGTAGCAAAAAATAGCAATAATTGTTGGATATTTATTAGAAACATGATTTGTTGTTGATTATGAACATATACATAAGTACTGTGTACACATGGTTTGATGGAAACAAAAC